>NC_090804.1:49597277-49897277 GCF_036512215.1 Solanum lycopersicum | reverse complement strand
AAATCCAATGATCAATTCATACTTCAATTCCCATCAATTTACAACTAAGATCTAATATTTGGGAAAATTAGGGAAGGGACATGATACTCATCAAATTCAATCAATTAACAACGATTAACCAACAATATATACTCAATTTGTCATAATTAATATCAATTAATCAAGATCAATCATAAATTTGATGTTTAGAAGAACACCCATTAGAATTGAAAAACCTTTGGAATCGGGTAATTTAGAAATAAACATTGAAAGAACCTCCTGGGGACAGGATTACCAAGATTGAAGAGTCATACCTTATTAAATATTAATCCATGAAATTTAAGGGAAATCCTAGAAAATCGACCTTCTTCCTCAAGCTTTCTTCCTTCTTCAATGGAGGATTTGGGGAGAGAGAAATTAGAGAGAGATGAGAGCTTTTGGCTTTGTTTCTGAAATTAGGTTTAGATGAGTGAAAAATAAATTAAAACTGACCCTTAGTATATATACAATCACCCCCTAAATTTCCCAATACACCCCTCACATAATTGGGTCTTTTTCTGAAATTAAAATGGCTAAAATATGATTTCAACAAATGTGGGAAGTGGCTCCGCATTGCGAGGCTGATTTATGATTTTATTTTTTAAATCCCTGTCGAGGAACTGATCCTCGTGTAGTGCACGTGTCGTGAGGAAAAATTTTCCAATCTGTGCGTCACGCAATGTTTGCCAAATCTAGGCTGCCGCAAAACATTTGTGGAAGCCTGCCTACCTCTTTTGGGGTCCTCCTCAAGGAACTTTTGGCTTGTCCTTGGGGAGTCGTTATTGTAATTTTAAACCCTCAATACTATATATTACCTATCCAAAGTCTATTTATAAGTTTTTGACTTCATTTTACCCTCTTAAACCTTCACCTAACATAGTGATGTCAACTAGTTCAATTTATCTAGTTTCCAGACGTCATGGATGTTCTTTGATGTCTTGGCTCTAAAATTTCTCAGTTGACTAGAAACTTCTTATAGGCTCTAGATTAGCTCTTGAATTTTCTTACTTTTACAATCCAACACCCCAAAAATTACAATGTTAAGACCCGAACTATTCTTGAATTTCGTATAAAGTCTCACCAAGTAATTGTTAATATTTTTATATTATTATTTCAATTCATTATTGTGGGAATGATTTTTGATATCAAATAAGGTTACTAGCATTCCGTAAAATCAAAATTGAGTTGAAAGCTTCCTTAACGATTATGTTTTGACCTAAGATTCTACATAGGTAAGCTCAAAACTATCCTATCTCTTCGCTTGTAAAGAATTAGGTAGCCAATAACATCTCAAATTAAATGTGTTAAACTCTTCTTTCCAATGCCACCATGTATTTTATTTTTTCCCTCTCCTTCTAAGCCTAAGCCTCATTTTTTCACCTAATTAAGGATCTAATCAGTGTTAAAACATATTTTCACATTTTTAACACTTGGAAGAATTACGCAATTTCCCAAGAGGAGAAAATTCTAGGATTCAAGCATTCTTCAAAACTTCACCAATTTTCATAAAGAACCTTTGTTCTTTGCAGGTATGTAAGGTGAACATAATATTGCACTACCTTGTCCTCATGTCCTACATCTCAATTTTTCAATCATTTAAGGGATCCATTCGTACTTCTTGATATTGAATTTGGTTCTTTAACCATTGGGGTTTTGATTGTTTTATTTTGTCGTATAGTGTTGTTCATGCTTAGTATCAGATGAACCCTATTGATTTCGTTAATGTATGTTTTCAAAAGGAATTTTATGAAATTTTCTCTGGTATTGGTATTGGGTTCGAAAATCAAAAATAGTTTGGGATCAATTTCCCAATTCTAAATTAATTTGGTGTCCTAATTTAACTTGAAATTTCATCGGGGATGGTAGAGAGGTCCATAGGTGGTGTGCCAGTAATACACCACACCTAGAGTTCAGTAGTTCAGACCCTGAAGCGGTGCGCCTAGGCCTGACTTCTGAATTTCAAGGTTTTGCACCATGCGCCAACAGTACACCAAGGATTTGTTAGGCTAATTCTTTTTTTTTATCTGATACATGCTTCTTTTAGTTGTGGGCATGTTTCCTTCTCAGTATTAGATCCTATAAGGTCCATTTCCCTTTTAAAAAAATTGCATATCCTAATCACATGTATTACTGCACATTTAAAACAAAATTGAGTTGAGGAGGAATGTTCAAGAGCTTTTTTGGAGTTATGATTGAGAATCCTTTTTAACCAACAATGATCTGAAACTAACTATTCCCAAATATATTTTTTTCATTGAGAAAAGAGAAACCTTGAATTCTAAAAAGTTGTTATTTTGAGTAATAAACCCAAAATAGACAAAGGATATTTCTACTAGAGCATGATTATATATACTTATTGGGAGTAGTATTGAGCAAGGATATGGGAATGTGTTTAGAAAACTCACATTCCTCATAAATCATGTAGCTATGAAAAAAGGATCATATTTGTAAAAAACTCCTAAAGTGATCGAACTTGGTCAACCTATCCACAACTAACCATATAGAGTTACGTTGCTTGAGTCCGAGGTAAACCCACTACGAAATCTATATTGATGTCTTCCCACTTACAAGTAGGAAGTTGGACTTCTTATAGTAAGACAGACAACTTTTGATGTTTGGCTTTTACTTGTTGGAAATTTTGACCCTTAGCAACAAACTTTGCTATGTCCTTCTTCAAAACTTTCCACCAATATACTTCACTAAAGTCATTGTACATCTTTGTCGAACTCGGATGAATGGAGTAGCAGGACCCATGGACTTTCTCAGGTATCCGAGCCCTCAACTCATCTTCCTTAAAAATACACAATCTTCGTTGGTACCTCAAAACACAATCACCTTAGGAGAATGCCTCATTAAGCTTTCCATGTACCGATTCCTTCAACTCCATCAATAATTTTTCAAGGTGTTGTTTGGACTTCATCAAAACTACCAATAATGACTCGAAGTTATGGTGCACCGTGAAACCACTATTAGGAGAAACTTCCAATGTCACACCCAACCTAGCCAATCTATGAACATCTTTCACTATGTATTTATTGGCTTAATCTATGTGAGACACGGTACCCATATTCATGCAGCTTAGAGGGATTCGCAACTACATTAACCTTGCCGGGGTGATAGAGGACACTCATGTCGTAATCTTTCTACATTTCTAACCACCTTCTTTGTTGGAGATTCAACTTTTTTTGGGTAAACACATGTTGGAGACTCTTTGGTCGGTATAGACATCAACATACCCAATATACAACTAATGTCTCCAGATTTTCAAGGAAACTACCACGACCTCTAACTTAAGGTCATGAGTAGAATAGTTTCTCTCATGCACCTTACGTTGCCTAGAAGCATAGGCTATCACTTTACAATGTTTCATAAGAACACACCCCAAACCCACTCGGGATTCATAAAAATACATAACAAACCCCTTCGAACCCTCTGGTAAAATGAACACCAGAGCGGAAATAAGCTTATCTTTCAATTTGAATCTTCTCTCACATTCCTCCGACCACTCAAATTTCTTAAACTTTTTGATAAAAGTAGTAAAGGGAGAAGCAATTGATGCATAACCATCCACAAAGCTCTGATAATTACTCGCTAAACCCAAGAAACTCCAATTGTCGGTTGGAGTCAAGGGTCTAGGCTGATTTTTTACCACATCCATTTTCCTTGGATCAACCTCAACACTTTCACTAGAGTTGATATGACCAAGAAATGTAACCGACCTCAATAAAAACTCACATTTGTTATACTTAGCAAACAATTGATGTTCCTTAAGTACTTGCAACACCACCCTCAAATGGTTCGTGTGATCACCCTTATTATTTGAGTATACTAAGATGTCGTCAATTAATACAATGACAAATGAATCTAGGTATCTTCGAACCACCCTATTCTTTGGGTCCATCAATGCCACCGGAGCATTAGTGAGACAAAAGGATATTACTAAGAGTTTATAGTGACCATATCTAGTCAAAAATGTTGTTTTTTGTATATCCTATTGTCTGACCCTAAGTTGTTGATACCCAAACCTCAAGTCAATCTTAGAAAAGTAGCTTGACCCTTGAAGTTGAACAAACAAGTCTTCAATCCAAGGGAGAGGATACTTGTTCTTGATTGTGACTTTATTGAGTTAGAGGTAATCAATAGACATTCTTAAGGACCCATCATTCTTCTTCCCGAACAAAACCATAGCACCCCATGGAGAAATACGTCTTATAAAGCCTTTTTTTAGTAGATCCTTGAGTTGTGCCTTCAACTTTTTCAATTCATCTGGAGCTATCCGATAAAGAGGAATTGAAATGGGATTTCTATCCCATAGCAAATCTATACAAAAATCAATTCACCGTTCGGGAGGAATACGGGGAAGATCATGAGGAAAAACCTCCAGAAATTCACTCACAACGGGGACCGACTCAATGTGATGAATTTTAGAGTCTAGATCTTAGACTCTTACAATATGGTATGGACAACCTTGAGAGATCATTTTGAATGCTTTTAATTCTCTCATATGACATCAAAAATGAGAAAACTCGGCAGCGTTGGAAAAATAATTCCAAGTGATTTCCAACCCTATCAAGAACTACCTCTAAATCCTCCTGAGTTAGAAGTTACAACCTTTTAAAATTGATCAAACCTCACTTCTTAAACATAGAGAAATTTACCAGATTTTCTCCTTTGTTTCAAAAAAGTGATTATGCTTAATTTCTTAGCTTATTCTTAGTTATTTCGAGTTATGAAATTTACAATATCTCCCCTTAGGAATCTTTGTCCTCCAATTCGATTTCTTTCACTAATATAAGAATTATAACCTCAAGATTAACACTTAGAAATAAAAAAAAAGTAATAACATGCTTATTCATAGATTACAAATTACCAAGAAGATAATTAATAACTTCATATACGTTGTCTCCGGATTCAAAGGGATGTCGATATCTCATCTTCATATCCTCTTCATCTTCCCAAGGTGATTATTCAAAAAATTGGTTCCTCCAAAGTACTTTGAGTGCACAACCTCCTTTGTTCTCAACTTGCGATCTTGGCGATTTAAAATTTGAATCGAATTTCTCCATCGGATAAATCATTCTTAATCTCAACAATTTTCAGTTGGTACAATCAATGAAGTATCACTCATGGAATTTTTCAACACAGACATGAAATACTAGATGAACAACTTATAACTCTTGTGGTAGCTCCAATTCATAAGCTACATTTCCAACTCTCATGGATATTCTATAAGGATCAAATCGGGGACTAAGTTTTACTTTCTTACTAAACCTCATAACACCTTTAATTGGTGAAACTTTAAGATATACCCAATAATCCACTTCAAGCTCTAACGACCTTCTCCTAACATCTATGTAGGACTTTTGGCGACTTTGTGTCATTTTCTTTCAATCTCTCTTGAAATATATTCACCTTCTCCATAGCTTGGTGAACTAGATCTGGTCTTATCAACCATTCTTCACCAATATTAAACCACCCAAGAGGATATATGCATCTTCTCCCATGAAGATCTTCATATAGAGCAATCTGGATGCTCAACTAATAGCTATTGTTGTAGGCGAACTCAATGAGAGGTAGATGCTCATCCTAATTCCCCTTGAAATAAATCACACAAGCCCTCAACATGTGTTTTTTGGTCTGGATAGTTTCCTATTCTTGACCATCCATTTGAGGATAAAAAACAGTGCTTAAGTTCACCTTTGAACCTAAATACTTCTACAAAGACTTCCTGAAGTGAGCAGTGAATTATGCACCTCTGTCTAAAATGATCGACACGGGACTCCATGAAGTGTTACGACCTCATGAATGTATAACTTCGAATAATCCTTTATAGAATGAATGGTCTTTACCGGCAAAGAGTGGGAAGATTCTGTCATTATATCGACAATCATCAAAATTGAATCATGGTGTTTAAGAGACCGTGGCAAGCCTGTGATGAAGCCCATATTAATCATTTCTCACTTTCATTCTTGAAATTCTATATTCTGAAGCAACCCTTCAGTCCTTTAGTTTTCTACTTTAACTTGATGGCAATTCGAGCACTTGGCAATAACTAGGCAATATCCTTCTTAATACCTTCCCATCAATGTACCTCTCTCAAATCGCGGTACATCTTTGTGGATCTCGGATGAATGAAATATCTGGAGCTATGAGCCTTTTCTATGATCCTCTCTTGAATTCCATCCACCCAGGTACACTCAACCTATTTTGATACCTTAACACGCTACATCCCCCTTGTTCAAAACTCAATACTTTTTGCTTATGAACATTCTCCTTCAAATAAAGCAAAATGGTGTCCTGATCTTGCTTTTCTTTCACCTCTAACAGTAGTGAGGATTCATCTCCATTTGTCACCAGTATCCTCTTTTTATTAAATTCATAACTCTAACTTCCAGGCGTGCAAGTCTGTGAGCATCATTAGTTAACTCCCTCTTTTCTTCATCTATATGGGCGGTACTCCCATGCATGACCTGCTTACAGCATCCACAACCATATTTGACTTACCTGGATGGTAAGGAATACTCATGTAATAATCATTGAGTAATTCTAACCACCTCCTCTATCTGAGATTGAGCTCTTTCTAGGTGAACACATATTGTAGGTTTTTGTGATCATCGAATATATAAACATGAACACCATACAAATAGTGACGCCATATCTTCAAGGCAAAATCACTACAATAGCCAACTCAAAGTCATGGGTTGGGTAATTCATCTCATGAACCTTCCATTGTGTGGAGGCATAAGATATAACTTTGTCATTTTTTATTAACACACAGCCTAACTGAAGTCTTGATGAATCACAATACACCACCAAACCTTGAGAAATCTCTAGTAACGTCAAAACTAGGGCATTAGTTTACCTCATTTTCAATTTCTGAAAGATTTTCTCACAATCTTCAGACTACAAAAACTTAATTATCGTCTGACTCAACTTTGTCAAAGGAGACGAAATAGATGAAAACTCCACAACAAACCTTCTATAGAAGCTGGACAAAGCTATGAAACTCCTTATATTAGTTGGAGACATGGGCTAGATCAACTTTCAACTGCTTCTATCTTTGGGGTATCCACTCTAATTTCATCACCAAAAACTATGTGGCCCAAGAATGCCATCGACTTAAGCCAAAACTTACACTTAGATAACTTGGCATAAAACTCCTTATATTTCAAAGTCTGAAGGACTATGTTGATATGATTAGCATCATTTTCTTCATTCCTTGAACAAATTAGTATGTCATCAATGAAGAAGATGACAAACATATGCAAATGAGTTTTGAATACTCTGTTTATAAGGTACATGAACGTTGCTGGTGAATTATTTCAATCGAATGACATGATCTAAAACTCATAATTCCCATATATGGTTCTAAAGTCTTTCTTTGGAATGTCACACTCCCTAACTTTCAACTTATGATAGACAGATATCAGGTTTATTTTTTTTAAAACAGGTGGCACCATGAAGTTGATCGAAAAGATCATATATCCTTGGGATAAGAAACATATTCTTAACGGTAAACTTATTCAATTGGGAGTAGTCTATGCACATTCTAAGGGAACCACTTTTCTTTCTGACAAACATTATCGGAGCACCCCAGGTGAGACACTTGGTCGAATAAAACCTTTATCTTACAGATCGTTCAATTGATCTTTCAACACTTTTAATTTTGTTGGTGCCATTCAATATGGTGAAATACATATATGAGGAGTGTATGGGATGATGTTTATGTCAAAGTCTATTTCTCTCTCAATGGAACTCTGGGTAAATCATCAAGAAAAACTTCTGGACCTCCTACAATAGAAATTGACTGAAAGGAAGGTACCTTGCACTTGAGTCATTAACTCGGACTAAGTTATAGATACATCCTTTTGATACTAACTTTCTTTCTTATGGTACGAAATGAAACAACTCTTAATTATTGCTGAACTACTACTCAATCCTATGACTTGATCATTAGAAATGTAAAACTTGACGTGTTTAATAACTTATTCATGCATAATAGGCATGAAGCCAGTCCATACCTAGAATTACATTAAAATCTACCATGTGTAACTAAACTAGATTGGTCATGGGGTTCTTCTGATTAATAAAATAGGACAATCGCGATACAGTCTTTCTGCTAGAATAGACTCTCCAGTATGGGTAGAAGCACATACAGGTTAACCGAGTTTCTCAAGAAAAATCTAAATCTTATTTTCAAAAAAAGGATTTAGAAATGATCTTGCACCAGGGTATAACAAGAAATAAACATGAAAAGTAATTACTTTAATTATACCCGTGTAAACATCTAGAGAGTTCTCTTGCTTTTGGCGGTTTGTGATTTCATAGACGTAGTTTGCCCCTCATCTAGTTCCAGAAGTGTCTCCTCTAGGTGAAGCCCTGTTTTTTGAGCATATAATTATTTTGGGATCTGTTTCTAGGATTTCCACTACACTACCTGATCTTTGGGCACTCCCTAAGAAAGTGTCCCTTTTAACCATACTTAATGCAACCTGTCTGGCCCTCATCACATTTATATGTAGTTTCTACCGCACCTATAACATGCAGAAAGAAAGCTACCTCCTTCTGCCACAGTACCTTGAGATTGTGCTAGTCTTGCTCTAAAGGTATAAATATTCTGCCCATGATGCTCACCTTTGTTTCTTGGTGAGGAGCACTAGCAGATAATGGTGCAGGACCCTTTTGTTTCTGAAAATGTTGTTGATTACCACCTTTTTTCTACCCAGACTAATTCCCAATTTTAGCTTTCTTATTGCTAGACTCTTATCTACCGCTCAGCTTATCCTCTTGAACTTGTTGCACATAGACCATTAACCTAGATATGACCATGTTGCCAATTAACATTGCAAATCTGCCCTCTTTGCTTGAAGCATGACCAAGTTAGCAACAAAAAAGTTCATTCTGCTCTTCATGTCCTTAACAATTCTAGGAGCAAAGTAAGATAGTTTGGTGAAGTTAATCCTATATTCATGTACAGTCAAGGAATCTTGTTTCAGTATAAGGAAATCATGTACATTAGCTTCCTTAAGTTCTCAGGGAAACATATTCCCCAAGAAAGCTTCTTCAAAGAAAGCCCAACCCGAACGTGGTGCATCCTCATCTGCACCCTCCTTCCATTGATCGAATCACGTACTCGCAACATTCTTCAAATTGATATGTAGCTATCAAATCCCTTTCACCATAAACCACATGTACCAGATCAAAAACCTTCTTCAACTCTTCCACAAAAATTTTTTGGATCCTGAATAGTGCTTGAACTGGTGAAACTGGGAGGATTCATTTTCACGAACTTACATATCCTCAAGGTTCCAACCTCTCCTTGTTGAACCCCTCTGTATTGCCTGACTTGATTAGTCACCTCTTGGCTTAACATCCGAATAGTCTCACGGAACTCAACATTGGTGATTTTTCTTTGAGGTTGCACGTTAGCAACACTTGGTACCTCTGGTTCCTCAACATTCCTTCTGTCTATACGACCTCTTGCTGCTCTTCGTGGAGGTATGATGATCTGAAACACGCGTAAGCACGAATTAGAAAGAAACCTTTTAGTAATGAACTCTAGCGCATGAAACCACTATGAAGGAAGTGAAGAAATTCCTAAAATTTGCAACATCATATTTAATGATGTGGAGCTCTTCACATCGATAAGTAGGACACTAGAGACACTAATTCATAGAATCCCTAGGACTCTTGAACTTTGTGCTATGATACAAAGTTTTTCTTTTCCTGAGCCTACACCATGGACGTGGCCGACACCCAATAACAATTGCTGGCCGTGAGAGAACCCTTGGTCTCTTGTTAATTTAGTGAAAGACTTTGCTCAATAATAAACAAGAGTCATCCTCACAAGAGTAACCTTAGCAATTATGTTTCATAGTAAAAATATATGTAAATAAAGAGACACTTAACAACTAAGCAGCTTGACTGTCTATATGTCTATGAAGCCTCTATAATACTATGACGAATGTAGGGATAAACCCCATAATATTTTATATATAAAAAGACTGGAAAGAAATAAAAGAGTCCTCCGAAATGCAAGGAGGCTCACCACTGACATTGAGTGCTCAAACTTGATCAACTAGGCATTCGATGCTAATACTACTTACTTGCATCTGAATCATAGGACGATGCACGCCAACCTGCATCTGTACATTGACTGTACGAGTATGCAAGTTTGCATGCTTAAAACAGTTTGTACGAGTACATTTTTAAATAATTTTTTTTGTATTTATTCTTACAACAATTAGGAATTTTATATTAGTGAATTTTAATTACATTATTTTTATCATAGTAGGTTGACTACGTTCAAATGTTCATTCATTTTTATTAAATCATCAGTTCTGTTAAATTATATTTTTCACATATCATTGATTATGTACATCACATTTTTAATCATCATTATATTCATTACATTTGTTCAAATTCATTTTAATATTTTGCATAGTCTGAAAGTTCACTTATGTATGGATACAATTACATACACAAATATTTTAAGATAGTAATATTGTATTATATGGAATTTTTTATTTTTATTTACGTTATTTCTTGGTCATTAAGTTCGGAGAAATGGATAAATATTAAATTTGAGGGTGAACTTTCAGATTTTTATAGATAAAAGAGTTTCTTGTTTTTCCAATGAGTATACCAGAATCCGGCAAACCACCACCACCAGAACCCTTCTTAGAAGATGAAATAAAGTTTAAGTTTATATGTTTTGTATGTTAAAATGGAAATCTAAAGAAATTACCGTTGATTTCTAAGCCCTCCCATCTTGATAAAATTGTCCACCCCGAGCCTACACCTGGACGTGGCCGACACCTAATGACCATTGCTGGCCTTGAGAGAACCCTTGAGGGAGACTCAACAACTAAACTCTCAAACTTTGTATATATATATAAAGCCTCTATAATACTAATATGAATGTTGGAACAAACCCCATAGCATTCTATAAATGAAAAAACTGGAAAACAATAAAAGAGTCCTTTGGAATGCAAGGAGACTCTCAACTTACTCTGAGTGCACAAACTCGATCAATAAGGAACTGAATGATGATTTTTGTTACCTGTGTATGCATCATAAAATGATGCAGTCCAATTTGCATTAATACATTTAATTTATGAGTATGAGTGTTTGCATGATAAACAACAACTTAACTTGGAAAAGAATAAGAAGAAACACTAACATTGGGTTTGTTCAACTCATGAAATATTGAACTTAATATAAAAAAATAAAGACACATGCAAATATAGAATTTATAAACTTAATGGATGAAATAGCTTAAATTACTTGATCATCTAAAAAGTATGCCCCGTTGATACCCATAATGGCTATATGGTTTACATGCAGACTTGAGTTAATATCAACTATTATCCCCACATTTGTGCTTAATACTACTACCAAACTTTACTTCAGCTCATGCTTTTAAATAAAATCCTTTCTTTGGGCTGACATAATTTGCTCAACAACTTAGCTTTAACTATCTCTCTTGAAATCGATGTCCCCTTTTTCTTGTTCAAAACTCTTTTGTAAATCTTTGTTTCCACTTTAACTTAATAGTGAAAACGTATATAGTCTTTTATGTAATACATAGTTCCCTTGTAACTTTTGAGAAATTAACTCAACTCTTTACTCTTTGCTTATATTGAAAACTTGAGCATTAATAAACTCTTAGGAAATACTTAGTTCCCTTAATATCTTTGAATGTAAGAATTAATCTTTTAAATTCATTTACTTCAATATTGAGCCTTCGAAATACGTTTAAACTTATAATTAAGTCTCTTTAAAACCTTTATGAAGTTTTTTTTGATTTACACCTTAACATTAGACTATACTCTTAACTCTTAGAATTTTATCGTAACTCTCCTTGAATTGGATTACGAATTCAAGGTTATGAATTGTGTTCGTGAATGATTTCTAAGTGCTTAGAAATTATTTGAAGTAATTAGAATCATTGGAAGGTTTTTTTTATACCTTAGAAGTACTTAAAGGGTAAAACTACAAAAAATTAGCAAAAAACCACGATTATGGCCCGCCGCGCTAGCCTCAAATGACTGAGGCTTATTTTAAGCACACCGGTGGCGCGCTGCGCTAGACCAATGTAATACTACGAAAGTCTAAAGCATTATCTAACATGAGTGTATAAGGTTTGTAACAATTTTTTAAGGTCAGTAATAATGAATAAAAGTTATTTAGTAAGTTTTAGAGTAAAGGTGTCAAGAAACGTCTATAACGTCTAGAAACTAGTTAAATCGAACTAGTTGACGTCCCTATGTTTGATGAAGATTTGGGAGGGTCATATGAAGTCCAAAACTTATAAAAATTACTTTCAATAGGTAGAATGTACTACGAAGGGTCCAAACATCTAGTAATCACTATCCAAGGACCTCTTGAAGAGTCCTTGAGGAGGATCCAAACCTTGGCAAACAAGCTGCCAAAACCGTTTGCGACAACTAAGAATAGAAAGTCACTGCACGATGCGCCACTTACACTTCGAAAAAGTTTCCTCTCAATGCATAACTCTACAGGTCCATTGCCTCAATCCGAATTTCAAAAATAAAATGTGAAATTAGCCCCACTAAATGCAACCACTTTCCAGATTCATTAAAATCGTTTTTTAAGCATTTTGACTTCATAAAAAGACCCATTTAAGTGACTGGTCTTTTGGGTAATTTGGAGGATGACTATATATTGACTAAGGTTCAGTTTTAGGTCTTTTTTTACCCACCTAAATCAAATTCCCAAAACAAAACCCAAAAGCTCTAGTCTCTCTCTATTTTATCTCTCCCTAAATCCTCCATTGAAGAAGCATGAAATCTTGAAGAAATACCAATTTCATTAGGATTTCAATTAAATTTAGTGTATAAATATTCATTAATGTATGGTTTATTAACTCTTGGTATTCCTTTCGCCAAGAAGTCCTTTCAAAGTTGATTTCTAAATCACCCAATTCCAAGGGTTTTCTTTTAAACTTGCATTTGATGATTCATTATGATTAATTGTGATTGCATTTGGATAATTGAGTGTTTATTTTAAATTAATTGATGACAATATGGGATATTCATTTATATCATGTCCCTTTCCTCAATTTCCCCAAATCTTGGACCTTGCTTATAAATTGATAGATGAATTGATTGTTAGACTTGTTGTATCTATTCAAATTCGTTTATGGATTTCCTAGGGAAATTTATTATTTGGATTGGATCTATTTTTGAAGAATTCCCGATTTATCCATTCCTTGTAGCTCTAGGTTATGAATTAAGTTAATTGGGATAGTTATCATGCAATTGATTTAGTTATTGTAATAGTTACAATTGAATGATGTTACTACCACTATTATTGGATGAAATTGGCTTGTTGATAGTAAGACCATGATGATGGCTTGTGAAGGATATGGGATAATCCTTGTAATCGCAATCTTTTACTTCAATTATGATTACTTGTGTTTAGTGATGTAGTTATATTGAAGTATACCTTATGATGAAATTTATTAGGGTTGGTATGATGTTGAATTGGAATGTATTGAATTATGACTTGTGGGTTTTTGGATAAGATGTAATGAAATAAGGGTGTTGATGATTTTTCTTACTTGCCTTGTCATAACACGAATATGTAAATGTGCTAACCTCACATTATTGAATTGTAATTAAAGGACAATACTCAAGAAAATCATTTTGAGCTATGATTTATTACTATATAAGGGCTAGACCCAATGACATAAACTATGTTATGATTACTAATGAAAGACATTTTAAAGGGACTCTAGCTTAGCACTGAGTGAACTAGAGTTAGTAGTGTCTCTTCAAATATTGGGAAGGTAGGATCACAAATGTACTCATGAGATTGAAGACTATAATGAATGTAGCATAAAGAGGTCACAACTACATCTCCTAGTTCATGAAATATGTTGACCCCATATCAATAATAATTAGTGCATATATGCTACGCTCATGTTTTGGTACTACCTTGAATGTAGTCCGCCTTCTTTAGGTGTAGGTTTCCATAAAATCGGATTCAAAATTAGCTCGTGTGATCTATGTTGGTTAAGGCAAGATGTTCCCATGAAGTAAAATGAAGTGATGAAATGAACTCTAACTAGAATGACCTAAGGGGTTTTACTTAGTCTAGGAAAAGGCATGGGACTCTACCTATACATTGCACTTGTCAGCTTTGAATGAAGTCTTAGAAGGATGTTATTATGTGCTTATATACTTATAAATGTAAATGATATGTATATGTTGATCTTACATGTTAATGACACTATGTGATATTGGTTTCATATATGATCATGTGGTTGATCTCTATTGTTAATGTATGATTATGTTTACTCTTACCAATGTAGTATGTGAACTTTGGCATCGCGTACAATTCTTCTCGGGTTTACTTGATTTAATGACGTTATGAGGTCTTACTTGGTCATTTCACTAGTGAACTTAATGAGGGTTTATGAGTAATGGTCTTGCTTTGGTTGTGGTGCTACGAACTTATAGATATGGTTGTTGATATTATAACTTGATGATAGAGTTTTCTTGCTTATGTTCTCAATTATGTTAATATGCATGTTAACTTGACTAGACTTAGTATTGTTGTTCTTGTTATATACATGGTCATGACTTAACCAATATGTGCTTATTAATTTGTATTGGTTCTTAATTTTTCATAATGTGCTTTCAAAGTAAATTAGCATGCTTTAATGAAATTTCCTTTTTAGCATGATTTCTATGTTGTGTATGCATATGTTTAGATAATTAGTAAAAGTAATGTGCTAACCCCATTTCTGCCTTTTGTCCCAAAAATATAAGGTTCCGGTCCTTGAAGGGCTTGTGACGGCTTTTGAAGAAGACTTGGATCCTCATTCTCCAAGTTGGGTAGGTCCTCACAACTTCGAGGACAATGCCAATTTCTAGAATTGGATGTTGATTAGTCTAAAAGACACTTTGTTAATTCTCTTTCATTTGAGTACTATTATTATATAGCCTATATAAAGCTTTTATTGTATTGATGTATGGGTTATGCCCGATTGTAATACTCTTATTGAGATAGTTATGATATGAGAAATATTATTTAAGACGATACCATATCTTATATATGTGTGTGCCATAGTAGAAGACTATGCAATCTTCTTATACCAAGAGTCTATGTATATTTTATATAAATATATTATGTTTATGCTACAGGTCTATGTTAGCCTCGTGATAGATTTAGAAGAAAAATTTAATGTTATCTACATATTTTCCCTACGAATGTAAGAATGAATGTTAAGATGCCAGTCTTAGTCCTCTCCTAGGATGACGATGTCAGTTACGTCTAGGGGGTACTTCCCAAATGTGACAAGCTTGGTATCAGAGCATGTGGTTGAATATCTTTAGGAATTATGTCTCTTTAAACCACGTCTTTGTATGTTCTTAGTCATGATTGTGCAGCCCGCCACACTTAAGAGTAAGAAGATGCATGATGCTTAGAAAATACTCATTTTATTTGAAATCCAATTTCGTGCCTATAGAGTCTACATTATGAATGTTTTTACAAAAACGTTGTATTGTGGCTCTAGGTATGCATACTCGAACGGCATCCGCACAAAGACTTGATGAAGAGATTGCTAATGAAAGACTTCCTTCCCGTGGCAATCAAGATCCTCCTCTTGAAGAAGTTGTTAATGATGATCGAGCTTTGTCCAATCCTCCGGCCTTGTCAGTTGGGGACTTAAGGGTAGTGCTTCTCCAAATGGCCCATGCCATTAGTACTCAAGCACAAGCCTTCACTATTCAAGCTCAAAACATGACAGCCCAAGCTGACCGCAAGGTGGTACCCCAAGGAAACCAACATGTTTGCACCATGCCCTAACACTTGAGGGATTTCACAAGGATGAATCCCCCTACTTTCTATGGGTCTAAGGTGGAGGAAGACCACCAAGAGTTCTTTGAGGAAGTATAATAAATTCTCTATGCTATGAGTTCACTACTAGTGAAAAGGCCGAGTTAGACACCTACCAACTCAAAGATATGACCCAAACTTGGTACATTTAGTGGAGAGACAATATGCCTTTGAAGGGTGGTCAGTTGACATGGGATATTTTCAAGTAAGCTTTTCTTGATAGGTTATTTCCAATGGAAAAGATGGAATCTAAGGTGGAAGAATTCATCAACATTCGTCAAGAAGGTATGAGTGTGCTTAACTACTCTTTGAAATTTACAAAGTTGTAAAAATATGCTCGTTCTTTGGTCTCCGACCCGTGGGATGAGATGAGCTACTTTGTGAGGGGAGTGTCCGATGACTTTAAAGATGAATGTCGTTCGGCTATTGTACATGATAATATGAATGTTTCATGTGTACTGGTTCACGCTCAACAAGTTGAGGAGTAAAGGGTTAAAAAGAAGAGTAGAGATGTTAATATGATAGTCATTTTTCAAAGCGTAGGATTGATATCCAAGACAAACAAAGGTTCAAAATGAGGTTTTCCAATTAAGTCCCTTCCAAATTTTGCAAAGGCTCGTGATGATAAGGTTTCTAACCCTAAGACTCAAAATGGAAGAGGTGCTAGCTTACCAAGCAAAAATTCTACTTGTGGAAAGTGTGGCAAGAAGAATTATGTTGATTGCCTAGTAAGGATAGACATTTGCTTTGGGTCTGGAAAGAGTGGACACAAGGTTAGGTATTTCCCAAATTTTAAGATGAAAGACAAAAGTAACGGGAAAGATCAAGCTAGTGGTTCTAATGTGGATCCTCTAAAGAGAATCGCTTTAATGTAGTTTTGTATAGGGGTGTACAAGAGAGTTCTCCCGATGTGGTGACCGGTATGTTATAAGTCTTCTGTATTGCCGTATATACTTTACTTCATCCAAGTTCTACAAAGATGTATCCTGACCTTAGAGAAGTATTTTGGTGGGAAGTCTTAAAAGGGGACATAGCAGAATTTGCTGGAAAATGTCTAAAGTTCCAATAAGTGAAAGTCAAGCATCAAAAGCCGAGTGGTTTACTTCAAGAAATTCAAGTACCTACTTGGAAGTCATAAGATATTAACAAGGATGTCATGTTAGGGTTTCCTCAAACTCATAAGCAACATGAATCTATATGGTTGATGGTGGATACTTTGACCAAATGCCCTCATTTTATTCCCGTCAAGTCCACATACTTAGTAGAGGATTATGCAAGGATCCTCATATAAGAGATTGTATGTCGCCATTGTATTCCATTATCCAGCATATCGGATAGGGGTACACAATTCACATCTAGGTTTTGGAGGTCATTCCAAAAAGGGTTTGATACCACGGTAAAGGTAAACATTGATTTTCATCAACAAATGGATGGTCAAGAGGAGCGTACTATTCCAACCCTAGAGGATATGCTTAATGATTGTGTAATCTACTTCAAAGGAAATTGAGATAAACATTTGCCTTTTGTTGAGTTTTCTTACAATAATAGTTTCCATTCATCAATATATATGTCTCCTTTTGAGGCCTTGTATGGTAGAAGATGTAGGTCTTCAATTGGATAGTTTGAAGTGCAAGATTCTTCACTCTTTGGTCCAAAATTTATTTACAAGACGTTGGAGAAAGTTCATATAATAAGGAAGCACTTGAAAGCAGCCTATACCAGAAAAAATGTCTTACGCCGACCATTAGAGAAGTGATTTAAAGTGTTAAGAAGGTGATAAGGTTTAAATAAAAATTTCACCTATGAAAGGGGTGGTGAGATTTGGCATGAAAGGGAAGTTATGTCCTTATTATATCATGAAATTTTTCAAAGGGTTGGTAAGGTTGCATATGAGTTGAAGTTAACTAGTGACTTGACTTCGGTTCATCCGGTCTTCCATGTCTTTATGATTAAGAAGTGTATCGGTGATCCCGAGTCCATTCTTCCTATTGTGGGTCTAAGTGTACAAGAGAACCTCTCCTATGAGAAGGTTCCGGCTTAAATCCTTGATAGACAAGTACGGAAGTTAAGAAACACAAATGTGGCTTCCGTAAATGTGTTATGGAAGAACAACCTAGTTGAGGGAGCAACATGGTAGGCCGAGGCCGACATGAAGTCCTGTTATCCTCATCTATTTGTTTATTCAGGTTAGTTGTTCCTATTAATAATGAAAATAATAAATAAATTAAATTTGGCTAGATTTATAAATATGTGCATATTTATGATAAAGGTTTTTGTTTTTTAAAGTGAAGTTTCATTTGGAAAAAATGCTTTTTTGCTCAATTTTGCACTTAATTGTGTATTGGGTATGATGTTGCCTATATGTAATCAAATTGAGCATGATGATATGTTTGTATGAAATTTTGGTATAAATGAATCCATATGTTGTGATGAACACATGTTGTTATTGTAAAGGAAATTTCTCATTTAGTTATGTTGAGCTCTTATGAGAAAAATGGATGTTTTGAGGTCATATGGTTATGTTGATTTTCGTTGTAAATCTTGTTTCGATGTGTTGTTGTTGGTTGGGCTGCTAGTCTTGAGTCTCCTTTCTTTCAACGAGTTTTAGTGTCATTTGGTGATGAGTGTTCCTAAGAGGAGGGGGATAATGTAATACTCCAAAAGTCGAAAGACTATTCTAGATCTTAACATGAATTTATAAGGGTTCTAACAATGTTTTAAGGTCAATAATAATAATAAAAGTCATTAATGAAGTATTAGAGTCAAGGCATCAAGAAACGTTTATGACGTCCGGAAACTATCTAAATCGAACTAGTTGACGTCCCTATGTTCGGTAAAGGCTTGGGAGGGTCATATGAAGCACAAAACATATGAAAAAAGACCTTAACTAGGTAGAATGTAGTACAAAGGGTCCAAAAGTCTACTAATGACTCCCCAAGGACCACTCGAAGGTTCCTTAAGAAGGACCCAAACCATGGCGAGCAAGCTGCCAAAGCAGCTTAAAGAAGCCGAGAATTGAAGGTCACTGCGCGATGCACAGCTACCACATAGAGTGCAAAAACATTCCTCATGACGATTTCACTCCACGAGTTCCACTACTTCAATCGAGATTTCAAAAATAAAATGCGAAATTAGACCCGCAACACGCAGCCACTTCCAAAATTCATTGAAAATGTATTTTAAGCATTTTAACTTCACAAAAAGACCCATTCAAGTGATGGAAATTATGAGTAATTTAGAGGGGTAATATATATAAAATAAGTGTAAGTTTTAAGTCATTTACCACTCACCTAAATCAATTTCCAAAAAGAAAAAAACCTCTTATCTCTCTCTACTTTCTCTCTCCCTAAATCCTCCATTGAAGAAGCAAGAAAGCTTGAAGAAGAAGACCGATTTCTCTAGGATTTCACTTCAATTCCGCGGATTAATCTTCTTTCATGTATGGGTTCTTCACTCTTGGTATTCCTTTCCTCAAGAGGTCATTCAAAGATTATTTCTAAAAGACCCAATTCCAAGGGTTTTCCTATTCTAATAGGATTTCTTCTAAACTTACAATTGGTGATTGATTATGATTAATTGTGATTTCCTTTGGATTATTAAGTGTAGATTATTGAGTAATTTATGATAATTATAGGAAATTCGTGTGGATCATGTCCCTTTCCCCAATTTCCTCAAATCTTGGATCTTGCTTATAAATTGATTGATGTTTGATTGTAAGACTTTTTGTATAGATTATAATTCGTTCATGGATTTCCTAGAGAAATGTATTATTGGGATTGGATCTATTTGTTGTCGAATTCATGATGAACCCATTCCCTCTAACCCTAGGTTATAAGTTAAAAATAATTGGGATAGTGATGATGCATTTGATTTAGTTATTGTATTAATGAATATTGAATGATGTTACTTCACTTATTATTAGATGAAATAGGTTGGTTGATGGTAATACCATGATGATGGACTTTGAAGGAATTGGTTATGTCTTGTGATATCAATCCTTTAATTCAATTATGATTACTTGTGTTTATTTATGAAGTTATATTCAAGTGTAACTTATGATAGTATTGATAACACTCCAAAATTCCAAGTCACTAGATAGAGCCTCACATGTTGATCTAAGTTTAGTAACACTCTCGCAAGGCCTAAATTAAATTTAATAAAAAATTTAGGATTTTTTGAAGTCAAGACATCACGAAACGTCAATAACATGCGGAAGCTAGTCAAATTTCACTAGTGAAACGTCCTTCGGTTTCAAGAAGGTTTGGAGGTGTTGTATGAGATCTAAAACGTGTAAAGTTACTTTGTATAGGTAATACTATGTATATATATTAATGTGGTAGCGGACTCTCTAAGTAGATTGTCCATGGGAAGTTTGTCCCATCTGGAAAAACCCAAGAGAAACCTAGTGAGGGATGTTTATAGGTTGGCTCGTTTAGGGGTTCGAATTTAAGGTTCTCCTAATGGTGGTGTTGTGATAAATCATAACTCTGAGTCATCTTTGGTTGTTTAGGTTAACTCTAAGAAACACCTTGATATATTATTAATGTAGTTGAAGGAATCGATTCTTGGAAAGATGAATGAGTCATTCACCCAAGGAGGGGATGGTGTTATTAGGTACCAAGGGAGATTGTGTGTGCCCAATGTTGATAATTTGAGAAATTGGATTCTTGAGGAAGCTTGTAGTGCACGTTACTATATTCATCCGGGTTCTACTTATATGTATCATGATGTCAGAAAAGAATTTTGGTAGGATAACTTAAAAGGAACATTGAAAAATTTGTTGAAAAGTGTCCAAATTGTCAACAAGTGAAAGTTGAGCCAAAAAGTGGGTGGTTTACAATAAGAAATCTAAGTTCCAACTTGGAAGTAAGAATATGTTAACATGGATTTCATAGTTGGGTTGCCTCGAACTACAGGGCAATGAGATTCTCTATAAGTGTTCGTGGATAGATTTACAAAGTCCACTCATTTTATTCCCGGTAAGTCCACTTATTCTACTGAAGATTATGCAGAAATATATATTGACAGGATATTAGGTCTTCATGGGGTTACTTTGTCAATCATATCTAATTGAGGTTCTCAATTCACATCTAGGTTTTGGAGGTCGTTTCAAAGAAGTTTGGGTACTCAAGTTAAGTTAAGCACTGTTTTTCGTCCTCAAACGAATGGTTAAGTGAATTCAAGCTCTTAAAGATATGATTAGAACTTGTATCATTGAGTTTAAGGGAAATTGAGATGAGCACTTGCCTTCGGTAGAATTCTCAAATAATAATAGTTTTCATTCATCCACATCTATCGCTCCTTTTGAAACATTGTACGATATGAGGTGTATATCTCCTATTGGATGGTTTGAGGTTAGAGAGTCTTCATTTCTTGGTCTCGACTTGAGATATAAGACCTTAGAGAAAATTAATATCATAGTGAACTATTTGAAAAAATCCTCTAGTCGGAAAAAGTCCTATGACAATCATAATATAAGATACCTTTAAATTGAAAAAGTTTATAAGTGTGGGACGACAGTTTCATCAATGCCTCATCGATCCACACACGAATCGTAGCCTGCACCTCTGCACTCTATCGATTAGTTGAGAGTCTGTGCAGGTTAAGGGGCCTTATCCACCACCCTAAGTGTGTGACAACGGTGGCATCGACGCCCTGTCAATCCACACACAGACCGTCATCTGTCTGGTCGATGTATACTGCAACGCAATGCTGTATCAAACTGAAGGGATCCTCCTCAAGGGCCCTTGGTTAATCCTTAGGGAATTATACCTATACATTTCAATAATGAAACAACTCAAACACCCATTAGCTACCAATCCACCCATTTAGTTCATTTTTGACTCCTAAAAGTTAGTCATAAAGCTAGGCACACTAACATCCCTTTGAACCAACATCCTAGGCATTTTTGGACGTTTTGGTTCTTAACCTTCTAAATGACCTACGTTCATTAAAAATGGAGTTATAAACAGTGTTTAGACTTTATGACACCTATTTTAGGATTTAAAATGAGTCTTGGATTTTCAAGGTGTTAAATCCTCACCGTCCGAGGGTGATGTCACTATCAATCTATTGTTGTTGTTATAATTATAATATTTCTAGTTCTTTCCTTTACATTGAAAATGATTGTTATATAATCCTATATGAGGCTCTTTGTTGTAATGAAGTATTGGTTAAGCCGAATTGTCATATTTATTTTAAATGGTTCTAATATGAGACATATATAGACTTCCTATGAGATAATCTTACTATAATATGTATGTGAAATAAAACTAGAAGCCTATGTAGTGCTTCCTATTGTCAGGAGTCTAAGTTACCTCCCTAAATATCTATTATGTGTAAGAGAGAGGTGTAAGTAAACCTCAATGTAGAAGTAGTTAAAAAAATTTACATTTTCCTTAATATAACCTAGGAAAAGTAATGATGAATGCTAGGGGATGCTCCCCGAATGTGACATTGGCTACGATGTAATGATATAAGGGTGGTGATGAATTTTCCTATGTGTATTGTCATAATGTTATTATTAAATGTGCTAACCTCACATGTTTGAATTGTAACTAAAAGATAATACTCATTATATTCCAATTGAGCTATTATTGATGACTATTAAAGAGCAGACCCTAAGACCTAAACTATGTTATGTTTACTAATGAAAGACATTTCAAACGGGAATCTAGCATAGACTAAGATCATGTGGTCTATGTCGGTTAAGGCAAGATGTTTCCAAAAAGTAAAATGAAGTGATGAAGTGAACTCTAACAAGGATGACTTAGTCTAGGTAGGGGTATGGGACTGTACCTATAGATTGCACTAGTTAGCCTCAAGATAAGTCGTAGAAGGATGTTATTATGTGCTTACATACTTATAAATGTAAATGATATGTATATGTTGATGTTATATGTTATGTCACTATTTGATATGGGTTTCATTTAGGATATGTGATTGGACTTTATTGCTCAAGTATGATGATGTTTACTCTTAATGATGTAGTATCTGATGTTGGGCATTGCTAATAATTCTTATTGTGTTTGCTTGATTAAATGAAATTATGGGCCCTTACTCAGTCATTTCACTAGAGCACTTAATGAGGGTTCATGAGTAATGGTATTGGTTTGGTTATGTTTTGATGATCTCTTATACATGTGTGTTGATATTTTAACTTGATGATAGAGTTGTCTTTATTATGTCCTCAATTATGTTGATATGATTGTTGACTTGACTAGACATTGTATTGTTTGTCTGGTGATGTACATTGTCTTGACTTAAGGAATATGTTCTTATTGATTGGTATTGGTTCATTAATGTGCATAATGTGTTCTCAAAGTAAATTAGCATGTTTTAATGAAATGTTCTTTTTAAGCATGATTTATATGTTGTGTATGCATATGTGCCTATACTTAGTAAAAGTGATGTGCTAACCCTATTTATCCCTTTTTTCCAAAATAATTAAGGTTACAGTTGTTGAAGGGTTCGTGATGACTTTTGAAGAAGACATAGATCCTCATTATCCATATTGGGTAGCTCCTCACCACTTCAAGGACAATGCCACTTTTTCTCTGTAAGACTTTGAAAATACAAGACGTTTTATAGAGTCTAAAATATGTGTCGTAAGGGTTAGACACTGATTTAAGGTCTATTTTGATGAAAATAAGTCATTTTGGAAGCCTACAAACCGAAATGTACAAGAACGTCTGTGACGTTCGGAAACTAGTTTAATGATGTACTAGGGTACAAGGCCCATCTGACTAGATTTTAGAAGTCAGAAAATGATAAAAATATGTGGAAGGGTGTCTTACATGTGTTTGAGGTAACTCATACTAAAAACGTCTAGTTACGACTCCCCAAGGACCAAGTAATGGCCCTTGAGGAGGGCCCTTGCAAAAATTAGCAAAAGCTATCAAGAGACAGTGTTACCAATGGATGCCACATACGGGCCGTTGGTTAATCAGCGGGGCGTCGATGCCACTCGTCTATGTACACTTAAAAAAAATCTTGGAAGAGTCATATTTCATAGTCTCTGAACTTAACTACGGATGTGCAGCACGAAAGAGGGATTGGTCGTCGATTTACTCATGATTCGTCGATCGTGGTGTCGTTTGTGAGAACGGGCTTTCACAGCACATTTTAGCTTAGGTTAATTAATTAAGTAGATTATTTGTGAATTTAATTAGGGTTTAAGGGAGGTCTAATAATGTGATTAAACCCCCTATATAAATTCCTAACCTAATTAAGACTAACTTAAACTCACACAATTCCCAAATCCGAAACTCTCTTCCTTCTGTCTTCTTTCTCTCTCTAGTGAAGAGTTCCATTGAAGTCAAATATGGGGGGGGGGGGTTTAAGGGATGCAAAGAGACAAATTTCACCATCAATATCCATCAATTATAAAGCTATGGGATCTCTTTCACCTTTGAGACATCTTTGCTTAAAGAGTTCCATAAAATTTATTTCCAAAAATTGGGTTTTCAAGTGATTTTCATCCAATATCGAAAATTATGTTATGAATTGATTTGTTTATGATTTATTTTGGATATTATGAATAGATTAACATATTTTCTAATTTAATTATAATCTATATTGATGTTTTGGTCTAGTTTGTAGAAGATGACCTTTACCCCTTAAACCTAGGTGATGATCTTAATATAAATTAATTTGTATTTCTTCAATTGACTTGGTTATTTGTTGAATTACTACTAAATGATGTTGTTATACGAATCTTGAATGAATTAGAGTGAATTATAGTCCTTTCATCTAGTTCATGAGATGTGATCTAGGTTATGAAGTATATGTGAATTGATCTAAGTATCTTGTCTTAAGCTTTGTACTAGTATTTAATTATGATGTAATGATTCTTTTAGCCTTGTCATCATGATTATCATTGAAATATGATGATGGTATACCCTAATTGGATTGAGTTAAGGGTTGATGGTAAGATCTTGATGATGGATTATGAAGGAGACTTGGTAAGTTTTGTGATCACTATCCTTTACTTAAAATTGTGGTTAATTGTGATTAAGTCATGATATTGTATTAGAGTATTCCTGGTATAGGATTTATATGGTAGTATAATGTTTAATTTAAATGTCTTGATGATGGTTTGTGAGGTGTTGGGTAAGATATAAATGTTATAAGGATGGTGAATGACTTATCAATGTGCCTTATCATGATATGAAAATGTTAATGTGCTAACTCCCATATATGAATTGTAATGAAAGGATTATACTCATACGATTATTTTTGAGATATGATGATGATGATGATGATTATACAAGGTTTAAACCGTATTACCTACGATAAGATATAATGAATAATTAAAACATTAAAGTTATTTCAAAACGCGAATCTAGCTTAGCACCGAGTGAACTAGAATGAGGAGTGTCCCTCCCATATAGGAATTGTAAGATCACTGATGTAATCTTGAGACTGATGACTATAATGCATGTAGCATAAAGATGGTCCCAACTATATCTCCTAGTTCATGAACTATACTCCCCCAATTGGAATGCTAGCTAGTGGATCCACGTAGTTGCTATCTTCATGTTTTGATACTACCTTGGCAAGTAGTACGACTTATTTTTGTGTAGATTTCCATGACACAGGAGTCAATATTATCTCATGTGATCTATGTCGATTAAGGTAAGATGTTCCCAAAACAAAAAATGAATTAAAGGAATGAACTCTAACTAGGATAACCTAAGGGGTTTAACTAAGTCTAGATAAGGGTATGAGACTCTACCTAAACATTCCACTAGTTATCCTTAAGGGAAGTCATAAGAGGATGTTCTTATATATGAATATGCTTATAATGGTACATGATATGTATATGGTGAACTTGCATATTGTTGATAGTATATGTTGATTGGTGTCACTTATGAATATGTGTTGATCTATATTGTAAAATTATGATAATATGTATTCTTAAATGACATGTTATGTGAATTGGGATATTAGTAATGATTCTTGTTGAGTTATTTGATTAAGATGATGACGCTTTGCTTGGTCATTGAAATTAATGAGTTGATAGGTGTCCATGGGTAATTGTCTTACGTTGGTTATGACTAAATGTACTCTTATTCATGAAAGTTTTTGGTCGTGACTTGATTACAGAGTTACTTGAGTATGTATTCAATTGCATGATATGCATGATGAATTGACTAGTTTTAATGTTGTTGGTCTTTTGATTCATATGCCTATGACTTAATGAATATGCCTAAGAAATTCTGAATAGTCTCTTTGAATGTCCATAAAGGTTTTCAATGTAAATTGCATACTTAATGAAAAGTCCTATTTTAACATGTTTTCATGATGTTTTTGCATATGGTCTAATGCTTAGTACAAGTGGTGTACTAACACCATTTATTCCTTTTCCCCAATATTTTAGGTTTTGATCATTGAAGGGCTTTTGGAGACGACATTGATGAATACTTGGATTTCTTAATATACCAAGTAGGTTAGGTACTCACTTTCTAAGGGTGATGACACTATCAAGCCTTGATGTTGGTTCTAGGATTAAGACTCTAATGTTTCTTTCCTTTTCATTTTGATACTAAAAGTTGTATGACCTATATGTGGTGTTGTTTCATTGATGTATGGGCTAGGCCCAATTTGATATAAATCTATTAGATGGTTATGAGATGAGATTACTAATTTATAGACTATGCTATATTTTATATAATTATGTGCAATAAAAGTATAATACTAAGCAATCTTCATATACGAAGGGTCTATGTATACTAAATATATATATATATATATATATATATATGATGTGTATTTAGAGGTATATGTAAACCTTTAAGTACAAATAATGAAAAGTTTTAAATTTCTGCTAATTTTGACCTATGAATGTAATGATCTAATCTAAGAGGCTAGTCTTATTATCAAAGGGGATGACGACGTTGGTAACGTCTAGGGGGTATTCCCTGATGTACCAAACTTGGTATCAGAGCATGAGGTTAAATATCTTTGAGTCAATGTCTCTCTCAACCACGGATATGTAACTTAGTATTCATAATTGTGAAGCGTGTAACGCTTATGTATAGGAAACTATGTGATACATAGCCAAACTCACTTTCTTTGAATTCCAATGTAATTCCTCTAGAGTTTAGCTCTATGTTATTTAGCATCTTATCCTTTTATTGTGATTATGGGTAATGAATACTCGAAGGAATGCGACATGAAACCTTGAAAAAGATATTGCCAATGAGGGAGTTCCTCCCCGTTGTGATCAAGTTCCTCCTCTTGAGGAAGATGTAAATGATGATAGAGCCCAGGTCAATCCTCCCCCTTTGATGTATGGTGACATAAGGAATACTTTTCTCCAAATGTCTCAAGCGATTACCACCCAACCACAAGCCATAGTACTTAATCTCAAGCCAAGACAGCCCAAGCTAATCAATAGGTTGTACCCCAAGCAAATCAACAAGTTTCTACCATGGCCTCTCGTCTATGAAATTTCACTAGGATGAATCAACCTACTTTATATGGGTCCAAGGTTGAATAAGACCTGTAAGAGTTCATTGATGAGTTTTATAAGATCCTCTATGATATTAGTTTTCTACTATTGAGAAGACCGAGTTACCCACTTATCAATTTAAAGATGTGCCCCATAATTAGCATGTCTAATGGAGGGACAATAGGCCGTTAAGGGGTGGACCGATGACTTGGAAAGTTTTCAAGAAGTTTTTTCTTGATAGGTTCTTTCCTAGGAAGAATAGAAAGACAAGAATGTGGAGTTCATAAACCTTCCTCGAGGAGGTATGAGTGTTCTTCAGTACTCTTTGAAATTCACTAAATTTCCTAAATATGCTCCTTCTATGGTTTCCGACCCCAGAGATTAAATGAACCACTTTGTGCTGGGAGTATCAGATTAATTTCAAGAGGAGTGTCATTCGGATATGCTACACAACAATATGAGCACTTATCGACTCATGGTTCATGCTTAACAAGTCGAGGAGGCAAGGGATAAGAGGAAGAGTAAAGAAGCCAAGAAGGCAAGATCTTTTGATGGTGCTTCTTGAAAAAATTGGCTCGAGATTCAAGACAAGCCTAGGTTCAAGAAGAGGGTTTAAAATCAACTTCCTTTCAATTTCCCTAAGTCTAGGTATGATTGGTTATCTAACACTAATCCCCAAAAGGGAAGGGATACTAGTTCACCAAACAAGAAGTCAACTTGTGGAAAATGCGGCAAGAAGCATTATGGTGATTGTCTTAAGGGAATAGAAAACTATTTCAGTTGTTGTAAAAGTGGGCACAAGGTTATTGATTGACCTAATGTGAGGGGTCAAGACAAATGTAGTGGTAAATCTCAAGAAAGTGGTTTAAATGAGGCACCGAAGAAGAATCGCTTCTATGCTCTCCCCTCTAAGGGTGAGCAAGACACTTCTCCTGATGTGGTGATGTGAATCTTGGCAATCTTCTCTATTGATGTTTATGCCTTACATGATCCTGGTGCTACCTTATTATTTGTTACTCCCCTAGTAGCTAAAATGTTTAATGTTTTGTCTGATATCTTGCTTGAACCCTTAATAGTGTCTACATCGTGGGTGAGTACATTGTTGCAAAAAGGGTGTATAATAATTGTCCTATATAGTTGCCTACTAGACATTCTAATGTTGAGTTTTACCATATAGTAAGAGTCTATGATTTAGACTCTGAAACTCCACACATTGAGCTGGTACCTGTAGTAAAGGAATTTCCGAAGGTCTTTTCGAATGATATTAACCGGTATTCCTCCCGAACGAGAAATTGATTTTGGTATCGACTTGTTACCGAATAAAAATCCCATTTAAATTCATCCTTATTTGATGGCTCCGGCACAATTGAAAGAGTTGAAGGCTCAACTCAAAGATTTACTAGACAAGGGATTCATTAGACATAGTATTTCTCCATATAGTGTTCTTATTTTTTTTAGAAGAAGAAGGATGGGTCCCTTAGAATGTGCATTGATTACCACAAACTCAATAAAAGCACTATTCATAATAAGTATCCTGTCCCTCAGATTGACGACTTGTTCAATAAACACAAGGGGGCAAGCTACTCTTCTAAGATTGACTTGAAGTCTGGGTATCAGCAACTTAGGGTGAGAGGTGAGGATATACCAAAGACAGCATTTCAGACTAGATACGGTCACTATGAGTTCTTACTAATGTCTTTTGATCTCAGGAATGCCCAGACGCCGTTTACGCATCTCATGAATTTAGTCTGTCGAAGTTACCTAGATTCATTTATCATTGTTTTCATTGACGATATCTTGGCATATTCAAAAACTGAGGTGATCAAATGAACTCTCACATCCCAAAACCTCACTCTAGAAGATATGTCATTCTGCAAACAACGTACTTGACCTCTCGTAGGTCTTGTAACAACCATTGTCATATCGTTCATCAAATATACATAATAAAAGGTAATGCGGAATTATAACTTTTTTAAAAAACATTAGAATATCTTTAATAACATTTTTAATTAGAAATCATAGGAAATACTAAGTGTCAATCTCATCAAAGCTTAGACGTGAGAATACTTGGGAGACGGCTCATTGTAACGACCTCTTTAGTCGTTTTGAGCAGCAGATTTTATTTCTTGAAAAACAGGCTGAGGCGACGAACCCAACGACGGACCGTCATGGGCACGACAGACTGTCACAGGGTCTCGTTTCCAAACACTTAGAAAATCTGAAATTGGGTACTAAAAATCGACTCTCTGAACTTCGTAACGGAGTGGCAGGACGGACCGTCACAGGTGTGACGGACCGTCACAGGCCATTCACCCAAAAATAAAGTTTCTGAACTATGCGACGGACAGCAGGACGGACCGTCGCAGGCGCGACGGCCCGTCACAGCTTGTGTAATCCCAGTTGGAGTCGGATTTCTTGTTAAGTTTTAAAAGGGCGTTTTGGACTATTCCTGCTATAATTATATATTTCGTGGGTCTATATTAATAACTCAAATTCTTGGGGGTTAAAAGAGGTAACCTTAAGTTAATTAGTGGGGTATTATTGCCATCTTTTATTCTTAATTATATACTAATTAGGGTAAAAGAAAGAGGGTTGGAATAAGAAAAATAGAAAGAACAAAGAGAGACAGAAAAAGAAAGAGAGCGAGTAGAGAGAGAGAGAAACGAAGAGGATAGCAAGGATTTTGAGATGATTGCTTGTTGATCGCAATTCTTCGGTGGAGGTAGGTTATGGTTTTTATACACTATTCGTAGTAAACTCTTAATAGCGAATGATATGTATTGGGTAGTGTTGTAAACCCTTCTATATGCCTAATTGTGTGTTTGCATGTTGTGGTTATGTAATTATGAATAAATAAGCATGATGAAGCTATTGAATCCCAAATCTTGAAAAGAAACCCTAATCTACTTTGTTAATGATGATGCCTTGGTATAAAAGAAGGTTTGACGAATGAAAGTAGTGAGATTAGGGAATCGGGTGTCACGTTCTGACACAAGGATAGAATATGGATCGGGTGTCACGTTACGACACCAGGATAGAATATGGATCGGGTGCCACGTTCCGGTACCACGATAGAATATGGATCGGGTGTCACGTTCCGACACCAGGATAGAATATGGATCGGGTGCCACGTTCCGGTACCAGGATAGAATATGGATCGGGTGTCACGTTCCGACACCAGGATAGAATATGGATCGGGTGCCACGTTCCGGTACCAGGATAGAATATGGATCGGGTGTCACGGTCCGACACCAGGATAGAATATGGATCGGGTGCCACGTTCCGGTACCAGGATAGAATGAGGATCGGAGTGTCACGTTCTGACACCAGGATAGTATATTGAGGAGCGGAGTGTCACGTACCTACACGAGGGGAATAAAGATAATGAATCTTGAAATATGTTAATATATCCAATCTAATGAACTAAATTCCTAAATGAGTATGATGAGGAGGTGTGAGTCCTCATTGATGTGCTTGGTGTTGTAACAAAGAGTTATGGTAACTGTAAATGCTGCATGCTAAGGATATTAGTTGATTTTATGATATTGCTTAATACATACTGTTTTCTATTTTGAGTTGGCCGATGATATCTACTCAGTACCCGTGTTTTGTACTGACCCCTACTTTTATTGTTTTCTTCTTGTTTATTTGTGGAGCGCAGCAAACGTGCCATCGTCTTCAACTCAACAATAATTCAAGCCAGTCTTACTACATCGGAAATTCAGGGTGAGCTAATGCTTCTAGCTTGGACTGGATCTTCTTCTTCAAGTCTCGATGCCTTGAACTTCTGGCATGGACTAGCTTCTTATGTAGTTTTAGCTTTTGAATACTCTTAGTTTAGTCGTTTGATCGTAGATGTTCTTGTGATGATGACTTCCAGATTTTGGAGAATAATAGATGTTGAATTTTAGAAGTTAATGAATTGGTCTTTATTTAATGAGTTTAAGTCTTCCGCATTACTTTCTGTTGATATTATATTCAAATGTTAAGGTTAGATTGGTTTGTTCGCTCACATAGGAGGATAAGTGTGGGTGCCAGTCACAACCCGGTTTGGGTCGTGACAAAACTTGGTATCAGAGCATTAGGTTCGTTGGTCTCATCACACAAGAACAGGTCTAGTAGAGTCTTAAGGAACGGTAGGGGACGCCTTTACTTTTCCTTGAGAGGCTATAAGACTTTAGGAAAATTTCACTCTCTCATTCTTTCTTTCGTGCTACTACTTGAGTCCAATTGGTATCTAGGCGATACGAATTGGTATCTGACCATCTTCACCCTCCTTCGCAGATGGTTAGAACTAGAGAAACGACTACGCCAACACAAACACTGGCCAGACAAGAAACAACTGAGCCAGCCACTGGGGATGTTGCTCGAGGAAGAACAGCGGCAAGGGGCCGTGGTAGAGGTCGTGGGAGGACGTCCTCTAGGGGAAGAGGACGAGCGCCTAGCCCATCTGATACTAGGGCAGTGACTCCTCTACTGACTGAGGAAGTAATAAGAGAATGGGAGGATGGGGAAACTGAACAAGTGCAGAATGAGGGATTGCCACCCCAACCTACCCCAGAGATGATCAATCAGGTTCTGGCTTATCTTAGCGGGTTATCTGATCAGGGCCAGACACCCCCAGTGTTTTCTGCACCAGCATCTCAGGCTCCGGAGGTACAACATGCGGCTACTATGGCTCCCCGCATGGATGTTCCATTGGAAATAGGCACGTTTCCACGTCTGACTACTGGGCCTATAATGACAAATGATCAGCATGAACTTTTCAGTAAGTTCTTGAAATTGAAACCTCCAGTATTCAAGGGTGCTGAATCAGAGGATGCTTATGATTTTCTGGTTGACTGTCACGAGCTACTACACAAGATGGGTATAGTAGAACGGTTTGGTGTGGAGTTTGTGACTTATCAGTTTCAAGGGAACGCCAAAATGTGGTGGCGGTCACATATTGAGTGTCAACCAACAGAGGCACCACCTATGACTTGGGCCTCATTCTCTAGCTTGTTTATGGAGAAGTATATCCTTCGAACTTTGAGGGATAGGAAAAGGGATGAGTTCTTGAGCCTAGAGCAAGGTAGGATGTCGGTCAATGCATATAAGGCTAAGTTTCGTGCATTATCCCGGTATGCTACCCAACTGTGTTTTAGTCCACAAGAACGAATTCGCCGGTTTGTGAAGGGGTTGAGGTCAGAATTGCGGATTTCGGCCTTACAGATAGCGGCAACGGCAAAATCCTTCCAAGAGGTGGTAGACTTTGTGATAGAAGTGGAAGGAGTGAAGCCAGACGACTTCACCCCGACATCAACATCAAAAAGGTTTCGAAAGGGAGGTGAGTTTAATGGTGCTTACACTAGAGGACAGGGTTCGGGAAGTTACTCAGTCCGACCAATTCAGTCTTCACTACAGACTGTAGTTGGGGGTCCACCTCCGACCGGTCAACACTTCTCTGAGAGACCTATGCATGTACCCAGAGAGTGCTATGGATGTGGGGAGATTGGACATATTAAGAGATATTGTCCAAAACAGAGTTACAGACCTCCAAATGTTAGAGGTAGAGGTGGTCATGGCAGAGGCCGTTATTCTGGAGGACGTGGTGGTCGAGGAAATGGTGGTCACCAAAACGGCCGAGGTGATGGGCAAACTGGAGCCACTACATCACAACATGGTAGGGGCAACGGACAGATGAACGATAGGGCCCATTGTTACACTTTCCCTGGGCGGTCTGAAGCGGAGGCGTCTGATGCTGTCATCACAAGTAATCTTCTGGTTTGTGATTGCATGGCCTCTGTATTGTTTGATCCTGGATCCACATATTCTTATGTATCTTCCTCATTTGCTAATGGTCTAAATTTACATTGTGAATTACTTGATATGCCTATTCGTGTTTCTACTCCGGTGGGTGAGTCTATGGTAGTTGAAAAGGTATATAGGTCTTGTTTGGTGAAATTTGTGGGGAGCAACACTTATGTAGATTTGGTTATCTTAGAAATATATGATTTTGATGTAATTCTGGGTATGACTTGGCTTTCTTCGCAACTTGTGATTTTGGATTGTAATACTAAAACGGTGACGTTTGCCAAGCCTGGGACAGATCCCTTAGTTTGGGAGGGTGACTACACTTCCAATCCGGTGCGTATTATCTCCTTTCTTCGTGCTAAGAAAATGGTTAGTAAAGGGTGTTTAGCTTTCTTGGCACATCTCAAGGATGACACTACCCAAGTGCCTTCGATTGAGTCGGTTTCAGTAGTCCGTGAGTTTCTGGATGTGTTCCCTGTAGATCTTCCTGGTATTCCACCAGATAGGGATATTGACTTCTGTATCAATCTCGAACCGGGCACACGCCCCATTTCTATACCCCCTTATAGAATGGCTCCCGCAGAGTTAAGAGAGTTAAAGACACAAATTCAAGAGTTATTGAACAAAGGCTTTATTAGACCAAGTGCATCTCCTTGGGGTGCTCCAGTTTTGTTTGTAAAGAAGAAGGATGGGAGTTTTCGGATGTGTATAGATTACAGACAACTAAACAAGGTAACCATAAAGAACAAGTATCCTCTTCCCCGCATTGATGACTTGTTCGATCAGTTACAAGGTGCTTGTGTCTTCTCTAAGATTGACTTGAGATCCGGTTATCATCAATTGAAAATACGGGCAACGAATGTGCCAAAGACTGCTTTTCGAACGAGGTATGGGCATTACGAATTTGTAGTGATGTCTTTTGGTCTTACGAATGCCCCTGCTGCGTTCATGAGCTTGATGAACGGGATTTTTAAGCCATATTTGGACCTCTTCGTGATCGTATTTATTGATGATATATTGGTATACTCAAAGACCAAGAAGGAACATGAAGAGCATTTGAGAATGGTATTGGAAATGTTGAGGGAGAAAAAGCTTTATGCCAAGTTCTCTAAGTGTGAGTTTTGGCTAAATGTAGTGTCCTTCTTGTGGCACGTGGTTTCTAAGGATGGAGTGATGGTGGATTCTTCTAAGATTGAGAGAGTGAAGAATTGGGTAAGACCTACTAATGTGTCAGAAATAAGGAGCTTTGTTGGGTTAGCTAGCTACTACCGTCGATTTGTCAAGGGATTCTCTTCTATTGCTTCCCAATTGACGAACTTGACTAAGCAGAATGTCCCATTTGTATGGTCGAACGAATGTGAGGAAAGCTTTCAGAAGCTCAAGACTTTGTTGACTACCGCACCTATTCTTACCCTGCCAATAGAGGGTAAGAACTTCATTTTTTATTGTGATGCATCCTATTCTGGTTTGGGTGCAGTACTAATGCAAGAGAAGAGTGTGATTGCTTATGCTTCAAGGCAATTAAAGGTGCATGAACGTAACTATCCAACTCATGATTTTGAATTGGCTACGGTAGTGTTTGCATTAAAGCAATGGAGACACTATTTATATGGGGTTAAGTGTGAGGTCTACACGGATCATCGTAGCCTTCAGTATGTCTTTACTCAGAAAGATTTGAACTTGAGGCAGAGGAGATGGATGGAACTACTGAAGGACTACGACATCAGTATTTTGTATCATCCGGGGAAGGCGAATGTTGTAGAAGATGCTTTAAGTAGAAAGGTGGGAAGCATGGGAAGTCTAGCTCCTTGCAAGCTTCTAGACGCCCATTGGCTAGAGAGGTTCAGACTCTAGCTAATGACTTGATCAGATTAGAATTAAATGAGAAGGGAGGATTGTTGGCTTCTGTGGAGTCAAGATCTTCTTTTCTTGACAAAATTAAGGAAAACAGTTTGATGATGAGAAACTAAGGTGAATCCAAGATAAAGTATTGCGAGGGGAGGCTAAGGAAGCACAAATCGATGAGGAAGGTGTTTTGAGAATCAAGGGAAGGGTATGTGTACCCCGCGTCGATGATTTGTTTAACACTATTCTGACAGAGGCTCATAGTTCAAGGTATTCTATACATCCGGGTGCAACCAAGATGTATCGTGACCTAAAACAACACTTTTGGTGGAGTAGAATGAAGCGTGATATTGTTGACTTTATTGCCAAGTGTCCAAACTGTCAACAAGTAAAGTATGAACACCAAAGGCCCGGAGGAACACTTCAGAGAATGCCCATTCCGGAATGGAAGTGGGAAAGAATTGCAATGGACTTTGTGGTTGGTCTCCCAATGATAATGGGTAAATATGACTCCATTTGGGTGATTGTTGATAGGTTAACTAAATCTACTCATTTCATTCCGGTAAAGGTGACTTACAATGCAGAGAAGTTAGCCAAGATCTATATCTCAGAAATCGTTCGATTGCATGGGGTTCAACTATCCATCATATCAGATAGAGGTACACAGTTTACTTCTAAGTTTTGGAAAACATTGCATGCGGAATTGGGTACTAGGTTTGACCTTAGTACTACGTTCCATGCTCAGACCGATGGTCAGTCTGAAAGGACGATTCAAGTGTTGGAAGATATGCTTCGTGCATGTGTGATAGAGTTTGGTGGCCATTGGGATAGCTTCCTACTCTTAGCGGAGTTTTCATACAATAATAGCTATCACTCAAGTATTGATATGGCCCCATTTGAAGCATTATATGGGAGGAGATGTAGGTCTCCCATTTGTTGGTTTGATGCATTCGAGGTTAGACCTTGGGGTACTGACCTTTTGAGGGATTCGATAGAGAAAGTGAAGTCTATTCAAGAAAAGCTTCTAGCGGCGCAAAGTAGACAAAAAGAATATGCAGATCCAAAGGTTAGAGACTTAGAGTTCATGGAAGGTGAACAAGTCTTGTTGAAGGTTTCGCCAATGAAAGGGGTGATGCGATTTGGTAAGCGAGGTAAACTTAGCCCAAGGTATATTGGTCCATTTGAAGTACTTAAGCGAGTAGGAGAGGTGGCTTATGAGTAAGCCTTGCCTCCAGGGCTGTCCGGAGTACATCCGGTATTCCATGTGTCAATGTTGAAAAGATACCATGGGGATGGAAACTACATTATCGGTTGGGATTCAGTTTTGCTTGATGAAAACTTGTCTTATGAGGAGGAGCCTGTTGCTATTTTAGATAGAGAAGTTCGCAAGTTGAGGTCAAGAGAGATTGCATCCATCAAGGTGCAATGGAAGAATCGACCCGTTGAAGAAGCCACTTGGGAGAAGGAGGCGGATATGCGGGAAAAATACCCACATCTGTTTACAGATTCAGGTACTCCTTTTCGCCCTTGTTTTGCTTCTTGTGATCGTTCGGGGACGAACGATGGGTAAATTGGTATCTATTGTAACGACCTGTTTAGTCGTTTTGAGCAGCAGATTTTATTTCTGGAAGAACAGGCTGAGGCGACGAACCCAACGACGGACCGTCAAGGGCACAACGGACCGTCGCAGGGTCTCGTTTCCAAACACTTAGAAAATCTGAAATTGGGTACTGAAAATCGACTCTCTGAACTTCGTAACGGAGTGGCAGGACGGACCGTCACAGGTGTGACGGACCGTCACAGGCCATTCACCCAAAAATCAAGTTTTTGAACTATGCGACGGACAGCAGGACGGACCGTCGCAGGCGCGACGGCCCGTCATAGCTTGTGTAATCCCAGTTGGAGTCGGATTTCTGGTTAAGTTTTAAAGGGACATTTTGGACTATTCCTCCTATAATTATATATTTCATGGGTTTATATTAATAACTCAAATTCTTGGGGTTAAAAGAAGTAACCTTAAGTTAATTAGTGGGGTATTATTGCCATCTTTTATTCTTAATTATATACTAATTAGGGTAAAAGAAAGAGGGTTGGAATAAGAAAAATAGAAAGAACAAAGAGAGACAGAAAAAGAAAGAGAACGAGTAGAGTGAGAGAGAAACGAAGAGGATAGCAAGGATTTTGAGAAGATAGCTTAATGATCGCAATTCTTCGGTGGAGGTAGGTTATGGTTTTATACACTATTCGTAGTAAACTCTTAATAGCGAATGATATGTATTGGGTAGTGTTGTAAACCCTTCTATATGCTTAATTGTGTGTTTGCATGTTGTGGTTATGTAATTATGAATAAATAAGCATGATGAAGCTATTGAATCCCAAATCTTGAAAAGAAACCCTAATCTACTTTGTTAATGATAATGCCTTGGTATAAAAGAAGGTTTGATGAATGAAAGTAGTGAGATTAGGGGATCGGGTGTCACGTTCCGACACCAGGATAGAATATGGATCGGGTGTCACGTTCCGACACCAGGATAGAATATGGATCGGGTGCCACGTTCCGGTACCAGGATAGAATATGGATTGGGTGTCACGTTCCTACACCAGGAGAGAATATGGATCGGGTGCCACGTTCCGGTACCAGGATAGAATATGGATCGGGTGTCACGTTCCGACACCAGGATAGAATATGGATCGGGTGCCACGTTCCGGTACCAGGATAGAATATTGATCGGGTGTCACGTTTCGACACCAGGATAGAATATGGATCGGGTGCCACGTTCCAGTACCAGGATAGAATGAGGATCGGAGTGTCACATTCCGACACCATGATAGTATATTGAGGAGCGGAGTGTCACGTACCGACACGAGGGGAATAAAGATAATGAATCTTGAAATATGTTAATATATCCAATCTAATGAACTAAATTCCCAAATGAGTATGATGAGGAGGTGTGAGTCCTCATTGATGTGCTTGGTGTTGTAACCAAGGGTTATGGTAACTGTAAATGCTGCATGCTAAGGATATTAGTTGATTTTATGATATTGCTTAATACATACTGTTTTCTATTTTGAGTTGGCCGATGATATCTACTCAGTACCCGTGTTTTGTACTGACCCCTACTTTTATTGTTTTCTTCTTGTTTATTTGTGGAGCGCAGCAAACGTGCCATCGTCTTCAACTCAACAATAATTCAAGCCAGTCTTACTACATCGGAAATTCAGGGTGAGCTAATGCTTCTAGCTTTGACTGGATCTTCTTCTTCAAGTCTCGATGCCTTGAACTTCTGGCATGGACTAGCTTCTTATGTAGTTTTAGCTTTTAGAATACTCTTAGTTTAGTCGTTTGATCGTAGATTTTCTTGTGATGATGACTTCCAGATTTTGGGGAATAATAGATATTGAATTTTAGAAGTTAATGAATTGGTCTTTATTTAATGAGTTTAAGTCTTCCGCATTACTTTCTGTTGATATTATATTGAAATGTTAAGGTTAGATTGGTTGGTTCGCTCACATAGGAGGGTAAGTGTGGGTACCAGTCGCAACCTGGTTTAGGTCGTGACACTCATACTTAAAAATATAGAAATACTTAGTCTATTATAATACTTCGATAAAGGAAATGAAAGACATCTTATGCCCTTGAGTCAAATGGGGACAAACTTCAACTTCACTTGAATGATGATACGATACAAGTCTTGCTTCCCAAATGCTCATCACCTACCAACAACTATAGAGATGAATAAAAGCATGGAATTGTTACAACCACATGTACTAGCTATGGCATAATGCATAAATTCATGAAAACAAACATTTATTAGAAATATGCATCTTTCCTATCAAAACATCATAATATAATCATAACAATAAGTTTTAACACCTTAGAAAAACAGAAGATAACATTAAGAAATTTATAACATTTTTATGAACATTACAGTGAAAACATGTCACTTTAATGTGACTCAATTCATTGTTAAGTTAATCCCTTTACTGTTATAGTGAAGCCTATCATCTTCACATTGGATACTTTATAGCATGCAATTCACTCACTAAAAGCTATCCTAAGACTCACTTAAGTAAAATAAAGAGAGTCCGCCCCTACAATCTGTCTAGGCACACCTAAATGAGAATCATTCTCACTTAATACAACAACATATAGATAATATGACATTCTCTTTCCAAAGTCTATCAAAAGACTTACTTTCGTAAATCAAGAAGATAATGTCCATGATATACCTCTTCAAGATTACCTAAATAATCTTTAAGACTACCTAAGGCTTAGATCATTTCGACATAATTAACCATATTCCCTAACAAGAGTTATTCTTATGACTTATATAGGTAAGATACGAACTGACCATTCCCAGGCACCCTTCTCACCATCACTACACAACCCTTAACTAATCTAGATAGGTACTTATCCATTTATCACGATTTCTTAAATTAAGTCATTACATTTGTTAGTTCATTTAAGACTCAGTCATCACCTAAGGATATTGAAGTACTTGGACAATACCTAGGGATTCTTACTAACAACTTCAAAGACTATTGTGCAAAGTCTAGATAGTGTCTCATACCACCACCTAAACTTCACACAACTTCTCTAATGCTACTAGGTATCCTATATGATGAGAATAAGGAATAACCGACATAGACCATAATAGCTAGACATGGACTCCAGAGTTCTAACCTACTCCGATAAGGTTGTTCTACTTGCCAAGGGTAGGACACATCCCATGTAGGCACATGGTTAAGGAATATGAAGGTATTTTATGGTCTCTAGTCATATTTTAAAGTAGATATACATTGTCCTCTAGTCTCTTTATCAAGTAGATCTACTTCCTATAACATAATCACTCGGTTCTAGACTTTGTTCTAATAAAGTAATTGACAGGAAAGGATCACAAGAAAATGTTTCTTATCTAGTTCATAACCCAATCACATTCAACCTACCAAAGTGGTCCACTAGGGATACCTTTCAATAGCGAATAACATAGATCATTATTAATTTTCTAAGGATGATATTGATACCGTTCCATCCAACCAACCCTAACTCCATCATCCTCTACATGAGAGATACCATTACTACTCTTATACCTCAACATTCATAACCTTACAACTAGGTTTAAGGTACCACGCACATGACCTTCTTAACATAATCTAATATGTCACATATCATTCATTCATACATCACAAGGGTGAAATAATCCTACCTAGTACAGACATATTTTATTCACATATCATCCATACATGTATCAAGTAAGGGACACAAGTCTACAAAAATAAGACACAACATTCATTACTTTATCACACATAGCATATAATTCTTTGAAGCACTTAGGAATAACCCTTATATACTTTATGTAATCCTATACATTAATATATAATCATCAATATAACCATCACAACTCATATAGGCAAGTAGAAAAAATCATACATCAACATCAAAGACTACACATCTAAGCACATAGTCATAGTCTATGTGATCTCCTAACATACATAGAAACAACACATACTTTCACATTACTTGACACGTAGATAGATATGCTCATACTTCACGTAAATCAACTACACAAATTATCATAATACTCAAGTAGTTGCCGACAAGGCCATGATCAACATAGTACATAAAGTAACACCAACAAGGCCACATCAATTTCGAGTAAAGCACATAACACGACCATCATAAGTGGACCATACTAATAACAACATAAATGAAGTCCTATTCTCATAAAATAAAGATAATTAGGGCAGCATACCACCACTCCATTCTTAAAACTTCAATTAAATGTCAAATCTTCCAAGTCATTACCACAAGGCCCTTACCTATGGCAAAGAACCTGAATTTAATATAAAAACTACGACAATCAATGAAAATAGGAATTTTCAATATAGATTGATCAATTTAATACAACCTAGATAACTATTCAATACAATTATTACATCAATCAATACCTCATAGAAACTACACTAGAATTCATAAGAATTATGTCAAAATCAATTAACCCATTAAGTAGTGCATAACTAGGTTTTATCAATTACATAGGTTCATAGGTTAATTGAGTTAAAATCATCTAATTAACAACAATTCAATCAATATACAATGTTTTAAAACCTTAAATGCAAGAAATCATGGATAGATTATAAAATTTGACATTTCTTCTTTGAAAACATTAGAAAAAGTTAATGAAAGTTAGGATCCTTGATGAATAGAGTTTCAAGAATAAAAAAGCATAACTCAATGATGATAATGATCCAATTTATGAAGAATCTCCACTCAATTCTAGAATCCAAGCCCTTCCTTGAGTTATGGCTCCAAACGAGTTCTAGAGAATTTATAAGGGAATTTGGATTTTAATTTTGAAGAATGAAGTCTTTTAAGTGTTAAAGGCTTATAACCATGTTTTTAATACCTAAAAGACCCTTATGAAACGTCCAAACATCTAATTTCGATTTTGGGTGAATTTACAACTTCACCCCTAACTTAACAGTGAACTGAGCAGGGAGGCAGTCCTCACAGACGGATCGCCATCAACGGCCCGTCCTATTCGTCCATGGTTTGGGACTGAGACTGGTATCTATGTTTTCCTCTCCGCTAAATTTCCATCTATGCCCATCACCTACGGGGCTTCAACTGACCCACCGGGCGTCGATTGCCTCTGTTGGTTGGGCTGCTTTTTGACTACTTGGGCACTTTTGAAGGGTTTTTCCTCAAGGACCCTTCGATGGTCCTTGCGATGTTTTACCGGACGTTTCCAACCCGAATATGTTTGTATTCAAGTTTAGGACCTCTAACATGATTTCATACAAATCAAACACGTAAAACTCGATGAAACATGCCAAGACACGTAAGGTCATTTCAAGGCACATCTTTTGAACGTCATAGACGTTCTTGGACGTATGATCTCCAAACTTCATGAAAATTGATACAATGCCTATAAAAACTATAAAAAATCATATAATTATATCATTAAATAATGAAACATATAATTAATCATATAACAACACATGAGGCACATAGGTGACTTAGTCGCCGAACATATTCGTCGTCCGTTGACGTTTCACTTTCAAACCACTTAAAACTCTAGACATTGCCTTAATACTAAATTATAGACCATTTTAAGACCTTAGAGAATCATGATAAACATGTTAGTATCTATCTTCACCTATGTCATTTGAGGGGTGTTATAATCTCTCCAGTGGACAATATTCGTCCTCGAATGATACCTTCCCACTTTCCGAATATTTCAAACAATAGAGACTCAATTAGCAACTCATGACCATAAAATATAACACAGTATAAAATACAAAAATCCAACAAAAAAACATCAATTTCATATAATTAAGAGGATCACAACACACCAAGAAACTAAAATAAATTCTTTAACTCAACATGCTATAAAACTCACATCTTTCATTCCAAATAGTAAAAACTCATTTCATATTCAATATAATGCTCATATACATAAGTTCTAATAACATTACAACAATTTTAGACAGAAGAATGAACTAGTAAACTTTTGAAAATCTCATAGTGAACTAACAGTGCATTACAATGAATTATGCAATTTTTCCCAAAAAATGCAACTTTTAGGCAATTCATGATGGAAACATGCTAATTTACAATATAGAACAACATAAACATGTATTAAAACATAATCATAACATCATAAAATGCACAATTCAAGGAATCAATTAAATTCAATTTCAACAAAACCCTTAAACACAATGCACATGCAACATACTTCTATAACTTTCTACTCTCAAGTTGAGTTGAATAGAAGAAATGAGAATATTAATCAAAACTCCTTTATTCACCAAACTCTCCCACATATAAGGAAATCATATTAGTAAAGAGATATAAAGAATTACTTCTAACATTGCAGAAAATGGTCATGTCTAGTGAAGACCCTAGTAAATTTTTAAGAATGTGTATTGTGAAACATTAGGCATCCCAAAGCTCAATATAGGGAAAGATTGGTCATATTATAGAATATTGGCTTAAGGGTATAATCCCATTTATCTGTATACACAAGTATATAAAATATAAACCAAGCTTGTTTAAGAATTGTACCTGCAATGAATACCCAAAGCTAAAATTATTGATTCTCAACTAAACACACTATGTACTAGGCCTCCAAGTGGCAAGCCTAGGTACCATAGCATATGAATATTTAAAATGATCAAGTAGAATAAGTAGTGTCCAAGGATATACTGAGGATCCTTGAGAAAAAAAACAAATGAGCAGCAACACATGTGAAGGCACACGTGCAACATATGTTCAAGCACATGTGCTAAGGAGACAAGGGACAAGCCCAACCGAATTTGTTTAGGGTGGAAGAGAGTAGGCGGCGCACGGCTCACTCCGTGTGGTTCCTAAATTCGTAACAAATTCTACGCTCTAACTAACTTAACTAAATAGCTAACTAAACTAGGTCTAAGCGAAATTAACTAACTAGCGAACCCAATAACTTAAGACCTAACTGGGTGACAATAGCCTACTAACTAACAAAAGAAATATCCTAGTACCTAACCTAGGATGGTCCAAAGGGGTTGATTATGGTACTAATTACTTAGTCGTACTTTATTAATTACCCTAAGTCACTTAATTAATTAAATAATTTTCTTAATAAATTAATTTAAATTCGTGGTCTTAGCCAAAACACTTGGAAAATTTAAAGATTTGGCTAACTCAAATGTTCGCCTATTTTTATTCAAATTAGGAGGTTTTTTTTTATTATCTTATTGATTTATTTAATTAAAATAATTAGCCTAAGTTTAATTAATCAATGTCAGTTCCTAGACCTAGACTCACGATCATTCACTAAGAAAAGCACGACTTGAAAGCAGTAAAGAAACGCAGCACAAAATAAGTTCTTCTAAGGCGATTTCAAGAAGTTCTTCAAATTTTTTATGAAAGAGTGCAAGGTTATCTTTATAGATTCAACTCTACAGTAAGGTATGAGTTTTCTCTCTTGGATTCATTTATCCAAGAGGCTTTTCAACGTTTTTGAATTCAAGAAATTGAAATTAGGGTTGTTCCCAATGAATCGCATCTTCATCAACCTAGTGCTCCCTATATCCGACTCTTGTAGTACGTATAATGTAAATCTCGAGCATGTTGTTTGTATGTGGTTCTAACGGATCATTATGTGTAGGTTTCTATGATTGAATAATGTTAAATGAGACCAATAAGTTAGATCCGTATGATTGGAGTATTATTTACATGACATGAGAAATGTTTTAATGCCAATTGTGTTTAAGAAGATGAAATGGTTAAAAATTGGCTTGATAAAAATGATGAGACTACTATAGTATATACATGAAGTTAATTGAATTGACTAATGATATTCCCATGACCACCTTTTTAATATAAGATTGGTGTATGCAAATAAATTGTCTAGTATTATATCGTCCAAAATGTTTAATACAACTAGCTTACAATATTATTTCCAAAATATCATATAAAATTGGCTAATGACTAAGTTATACCAAATAAAGCATGGCCAATGTAACTCAATGAATTCATAACCAAGGGTATGTCCATCATTGGGACAAGTCCAAACATACCCTATCCAAATGAAGTATGAATATAGTATTACATTGAATACGTTTATAACTTTCATAATGAATGGTATAAGGCTACCAAATGACATTGAGAAAGATAAGGTTATTAATGACATAACCAAAAACTTATGAGTTATAAAATTGACAAGAATGGGGTGTAAAAGGAAGTGATACAAGTCTTAGTTGCAGCTAAAAAATAATGTTTAAGATACTCACATAAGAGGGTGTTAGAAATGGTGACACAAGTCTCATTAACACCATGATGATAATATAAGGTTTAAGTTCAAATTCATCAAGTAAATAAAGGGATGGCAAGTCATCCATTGAATTAAGCATACCTCATATTAGAAGCAAGCTTCCATAATGTATGGGTTAACTCTAAAAGTTACAAATTACAAGAAATTAAGAAAATCATCGATAGAGTAGAAATGAGTTGATGCAAGCACATATAAATCTCATGAGATGAGGCTACCACTAAGATGGATAAGTAGTATCAGAAGTCTCCTAGTCTTTGAACTATAATCTCATGAGATGAGGCTACCACCAAGATGGATAAGTAGTATCAGAAGTCTCATAGGAACTATCAAGTGGATTCCACCTAAGAGAGCTAGGTATTATTTGGTTTCACTTTGGCAGGTGAACCACCCCATTTCCTTGTGGGGCAGACACTGCATTTAGAGTATAGCTCACATGATCTAAAACGGTTAATGCTCAAAGAAAGTATTCACTTTCACTTTAGCCATGAACCACCTCTTTTTGGTGTTTGTAGAAACTAAACTTGGTTTCACTTTAGCCGGTAAACCACCCCTTCAGTGTCGTGCCGACATTTGATTTCATGTTAACTCACATGATCTAGGTTCACTTTTATCGGTGAACCACTCCTTTTCGGTGTGGGGCAGACACTGGATTTCATATAAGATCACAAGATCTTAATGCGAAAGATTTTTTTAAGAAAATAAGAACGAAAGAAGAAGAAAGGTAAGTTCAAAGTGAACTAAGAAAGCACGAGCTTAAGTATATCAAATCATCAGTAGTGGATAAGAATGATGTTTTAACAAGTTATTGACTTATGCCAGTAAATATATATGCTCCAATATCTTCACATTAGGCAAATGATCAAATTAGGGTCATATTTAAATAAAGATTATCTTATAATTACTATTTATATTATGCAAGTGATCAAATAAAAGGCATAGACAATACATATTGTCTTTTAAGACAAAAAATTCAATAACTCATCAATTGAAATATGACTATATGCCTTAGCATCTAGATAATATGAACATGATTAAATAAGTGGATTAGCCAATGTATATTGGAATTTGAAGATTTCATGCCCAATTTAACAAGAATGGAAAGAATAACTTGTGAGTAAGGTATTCAAATAATTCCCTTAGTCTTTTGGATTACATACTTGATTCATTGTACGTATGGGATTACAATGAATCATTCCACTCGTAAGTAAAACATAGGACCAAAGTAGATCTCTAAACTACACAACAACTAGAAGAAAAAGGATGAAAAATTAACTAAGGCATGGGAAAGAGAGCTCTTGGCCTAATAGGGAATAAATTTAAATATTTTTGTTTGAGTTGTTCTAAAATTATGTTCATGATTCCAAGTTCTTATGTTCATATAAAAAATTATTTGTGCTTTAAATGCATTAAAATATGTCATATTCATAGCATAAATAAGAAATAACGAAGTAGGAAAGTATAGTGATATAAATTTCCAGAGACGGCAAGATATTTAAATGATCATGCATAGTCCTTATGTGTTTATGTGCATACACTCATACTTAGTACAAGTGTGTACTAACCCCTACACTATTACTATTTTATAAGTGCAGGTTCTTGAGAAGATTGAAGATTCGTTTAAGCGGTTTGGATTAGCGATCTTTGAACCTTTTGTACGACCTCTTGAGTTCCTAGATGTTATGTTTATTATTCTAGCATTAAGACATTACACATAGCTACTTGATTTTGACCCTAGTGTAACCTTTCAAACAGCTGTTCTAAGCGTTTGTATTACGGTCGTTTGGCAAACAATTATTATATTATTGATTTTTTCATTTCAAATGTTTAATCTAATATAGATGGTTTTTTAGTTTGATACTATTACTATATCACTTTTATCAAGTAATTATATGAAGTCCAAGTCACTTCAATAACAATTAAAATATTTTAAATTTTTCACAAATTTAACTTTATGATTATGATGAATGCTAAGACGAGGCTTATCTACAATCGCTAAGAGGTTAAGGACGCCGGTAGCATTGGGGTTATATAATCCGGGTATGACTATGCTAGTGATAATATCACAGTTAGTTTGTCGCAGCCGGATTCAAGAATCTGAATGCAACCAACATCATTAACCTTTTAGAGGTTACCGATGTCGATAACGTTCGGATTCCTGAATCCCAGTGTGAAAAGCTTGGTATCAGAGCACGAGGTTAAATTAACTAGTAAATATGACTCAAAACAATCATGTTGTGTAGTTTCTAACATAAGTTGTGAAGTGAACCACTATTATGACATAGAGACTAAGTGATGTTAATAATCTTCCTTTCTTCTACTCTTTATCGTGATGTGTAGAGTTTAGATATTTTGTGTCATTCTAGCATCTAACTTCCTTCTTATTTGTGCGTGTATAAAAATGAACACAAGGAGAAATGCAAGCATAAGAGTTGAAGAAGCAGCAGCTGGAGGAAACCAAGCTCCTCCTCAAGGCCCAACTGTTGGAGTATAAGTGCATGACAACCCAGTTGCATTAACGAATGGAGAAGTAAGATGAGCACTAGTTAAAATTGATAAAGCCATTACTACCCAGGCACATGCTATAACAGCCCAGACCACTAGAGAGGGTGCTCCCAGGGAGAACACACATGCTATCACCATGTCTAGCAGACCGATGGACTTCACTAGAATGAATCCTCGAGTCTAATTTTGATCCAGAATCAATAAGGATCCCAAAGAGTTTGTGGATGAAGTTTACAAGATTTTTGTGCCATGGGGGTGAATGAAAAGGAGATGGTTGAGTTGACTGCATATCAACTCAAAGATGTGGCTAAAATATGGTACAAAATGTGGCAGATGGCCGAGCACTAAGAGAAGTCCCATCCCTTGGGACTTTTTCAATACTGCATTCCTGAAGACGTTCTTTCCCAGAGAACATAGGGAGGCTATGTTTGAACAGTTTATCAACCTAAGATAGGGAGGTATGTCAATCAAGGAATATTCCTTAAAATTTGGTAAGCTTTCGAAATATGCTTGTTCTCTGGTGTCCTATAGCATGGATAAGATGAGAAGGTTTGTGACTAGTGTATCAGAGGATATGGAGGAGGAATGTCAGGCAACCATGTTTCATGATAACATGGACCTTTGTAGGTTTATGGTTCATGCACAGCAGGTGGAGGAATGGCATCGAAGAAAGAGAGGCTGAGAAGGAAAAAAGCCTAGACCCTAAGATCAGGCTAGTTCTAGCTCTGCTAGGAGTTCGTTTGGAGTTTAGGAAAGGCCCAAGTTCAAGAAGGGTCACCATCTCTTAGGTTATCGTACTCCTTCCAGGAACTCAAATGCCAAAGTGGACAAGTCTAGCCCTAAAAGGGGTTATGACAGAAATGCCAAGCGTAACAACAAGCCGTGTGGTAAATGTTGCCATTTAAATGGAGGTGAGTGAGTGGTAGGTACTAATGCCTGCTATGGGTCCGTCAAGATTGGACATATAGTCAGGGACTGCCCATAGGTGAGAAATCAGGCAAGGACAAATGTTCAGGCCCGTCCTAATCTTACTGCTGCAGTTGAACCTCTCACGAAAAATAGATTTTATGCTTTGAAAGGTAGAGAGGAGCAAGAGAAGTGAGCTGATGTGGTTACTAGTACATTGCATGTCTTCTCTTACCATGTATATGCATTATTAGATCCAAGATCCACTTTGTCATTTTTTCTCCTTTAATAGCTACTAAATTGGACTTGCTTCCTGAGATCTTGCATGAGCCTTTTCTTATTAGTACTCCCATAGAAGACAACCTTACTGCTAAAAGAGTATATAAAGATTGACCAATTGATGTTCTTGATAGATTCACCTATGTTGACCTAATAGAATTAACCATACTTGATTTTGATATAATTTTCGGTATGGATTGGATCCATAAGTGTTATGCTACCATAGACTGTCGAAATAGGGTGTAGACATTTATCCGGAAAATGTTGAGGAAGTCAAGAATTAGTCGAGACCTCTCACTCCTACAGACATCTCGAGTTTCTTGGGTTTGACTAATTTCTATCGCAGGATTGTTGAGGGCTTTTCAACTATTGTTGCCCCATTGACAACTTTAACAAAGAATAGGCAAAGTTTGAGTGGTCTAAAACTTGTGAAAAGATATTTTAAGAGATCTAAAGGCGACTCACTTCATCACAAGTTCTCACATTGTCGAGGAGTGGTGAAGGGTTTGTGGTGTACTGTGATGCTTCCCGAGTAGGTTTGGGATGTGTTCTTATCCAGGGTGGCAAATTTATTGCATATGCATTAAGACAGTTGAAACTCTAGGAGAAGAATTACCCTACCTATTATCTTGAGTTATTTGCTGTGATATTTGCTTTAAATCTTTGGAGACATTCATTATGACATGAGTTTCCACTATCACCCAGGTAAGTCCAATGTAGTTGTTGATGCTTTGAGCCAATTGATCATGGGCATTGTGTCTCATATTGGTGATGAGAAGAAGGAGCTGGTGAAAGAGGTACACCAACAAGAAAGGTTTGGTGTATTGCGGGTAGATACACAAAGTGGGGGTGTTTCAGTTCATTCCACTTTTGAATCCTCCTTTTTTGTAGATGCCAAAGCTAAGCAGCATCTCTACCCAGTAACCATGGAGTTGAAAGACTTAGTGTTAAGTAAGTTGAATGAATCATTCTCCCTAGGGGGGATGGTATGCTTTGATACCAGAGCATATTATGTGTGCCAAATATTAATGATCTGAGGTATAATATTATTGTATAGGCTCATAGCTCCAGGTATTCCATTTATCCAGGTTCCACAAAGATGTATCATGATCTGAAGGAGATCTATTGGTGGGAAGGTATGAAGCGAGATATTTCTAATTCTATGGAGGAGTTCCCCAATTTCCAATAGGTTAAGGGCGAACACCTTAAGCCTAGAGATCTTACCCAGTCGATTGAGATCTCAATGTGGAAGTGGGAGGCTATTAATATATATTATGTGGTTGGTCTGCCCTGGACCAGAAGACTGTATGATTCCATTTTTGTCATTTTTTACATGATGACTAAGTGTGCTCACTTCATACCTATGAAGTCTACTTACAGGGCCTAAGATATGCCAAATTGTATATTAATGAGATAGTGAGATGGCATGGGATCCCTTTATCTATTATTTTGTACAGGGAAGCCCACTTAACTTCTCACTTTTGGAGATCTTTCCAAAAGAGCTTGGGTACATACGTGAAGCTCAATACTACTTTTCATCCTAAGACGGATGGACAAGAAGAGTGTACCATTCAAACCCTTGATGACATGCTGAGAGCATATGTTATTGACTTCAAAGGCAGTTAGGATGATCACTTACCACTAATTGATTTCTCTGATAATAATAGCTACCATTCCCGTAATGGGATGTCACCTTTTGAAGCACTATATGGCAGGAGATGGTGGCCTCCAGTTGGATGGTTTGAGGTATGAAAGTCTTCCATCCTAGGCCCTGATATCATACATGAGGCTGTGGAAAAGGTGAGAATGATCAGGGATAGATTGGCTATTGCTTGTAGTCGTCAAAAATCCTATGTTGATTATAGGAAGAGAGCTCTTGAATTTGAGGTAGGTGATCAAGTTTACCTTAATACATAACCCATGAAAGGGGCGATGAGGTTTGTTATGAAATGGAAGTTGAGTATGAGGTATATAGGTCCTTATGATATCTTACATCAAGTAGGGAATGTTGCCTATGAACTGAAGTTGCCAAATTACTTGGTTTCTATTCATCAAGTGTTTCATGTTTCAATGCTTAAAAATTGTCTAGGCGATCCAGCATCCATTCTTCCTGTTGAAGGGTTAGAGTCAATGAGAACCTTTATTATGAAGAGGTTCTAGTAGAAATTTTAGATCGCCAAGCGAAGCGGCTGAGGTACAAGGAGGTTGCCACCATAAAGGTGTTATGGAGGAACCACGTTGTTATGAAAGAAACATGGGAGGTCGAGGCCGATATGAGAACTCGTTACTCTTACTTGTTTAGTTCTTGAAGTTATATATACTCTTCCTACGTTTTATTATGTTTATGATACTCTAAATTTTAGTGCATAAGTCAGTTTTGGTGTTTTAAGTCCATAATTATATGTTTTAAGTCCATACTACATGAGTTAATATTAATTCATGCTTGCATCCATGTTGTTATTTTTGTATAGCATTGACATAATTTTTGTGTTGCATGTGTGTGATGTGCATTAAGTTAAAGTTAGATTTCGAAAGAATTTCCTCAATCTCAGACATGAAGCTCTATATAAGCTTATCGTAATGTGCATCATCAAGAGTAAGTGGTTACCGAGATATTCACAAAGAGTAGAGTTTCAAGTATGTTAGCTATTTTTTTAAAATACCCTCTTTGATTCAAATAATGTGGTGTCATATAGGGACGAATTTTCCTGGGGGGGGATCAAAAAATTTACATGTCTAGTGAAGAGCCTAGTAAATTTTTACGAATGTGCATTGGGGTACATAGGCATCCCATTGCCAAATATTAAGAAATATTGATCATATTATAAAATATTGGCTTAATGGTGTTAGACTATGCACAAGTAATTAAAATATAATCCAAGGTTGTTTAAGAAATGTACCTTCAATGAAGACCCTAAAGTAAAATTATTGATTTTACAACTTAACACATTATGTACTAGGCATCCAAGTGTCAAACCTAAGTACCATAGCACATGATCATTTAAAATGATCATGTTAAGTAAACAGTTCCCAAGGATATAGATAGGATCCTTGAGACAACAAGAAATGAGCAGCAACACATGTTCAAGCATATGTGCTAACCGGTTAAGGGACAAGCCCAACCAAATTCGGTTAAGGCGATTAGGGGCATGCACAAGCATGGATCAAGCCATATGGGGCCTAGCTTCCTAAGAAACTCTATGATCTAACTAACTTACTTAAATATCTAACTAACCTGGCACTAACACAAATTAACTAACTATTGGACCCAACAACCTAAGACCTAACTGGGTGACACTAGCTTAGTAAATAACTCAAGAAACATCCTAGTACCTAAGCTAGGATGGTCCAAAGAGGTTGTATGGTCCTAATTACTTACGTGTACTTCAGTAATTACTCTAAGTCACTTAATTAATTAAATTAGCAACATAATTAATTAATTAAAATCATAGTCTTAGCCGAAACCCTTAGATAATTTCTAGATTTGGCTACGTCAAATGTTCGCCTATTTTTAGTCAAATTAGGAGGGTCATTTTGGTAATTAGCTAATTGATTTATTTAATTAACTTAATTAGAGTAAGTTGAATTAGTAAATCTCAGTTCCTAGACCTAGAGTCACGATCATTCACTAAGAAACACACGACTTGAAAAAAAAAGTAAAGAAACGCAAGAAAAAAAAATTTCTCCTTAGGCGATTTCAAAAAGTTTTTCAAAGTTTTCGTCAAAAATGTTCAAGGTGATCTTCGTAGATTCAATTCTACAGTAAAATATTGGTTTCCTCTCTTAGATTCATTTTTCATATAGGATTTTCAACATTTTTGAATTTACAAATCCGAAACTAGGGTTGTTCCTAATAAATCGCAAGGTCATCACCCTAGTTCTCCCTATTTCCTATTTTTTAGTACGTATAATGTAAATCTCGAGCATGTTGTTTGTATGTGGTGCTAACTGATCATGATGTGTATGTTTTTATGATTGACTAATGTCGAATGAGACCTGTATGTTAGATCAATATTATTAAAGTATTATTTCTATGAGATAAGAAATGTTTTAATGCCAATTGTGTTTGAGAAGATGAAATGGTTAAAAATTGGCTTGCTTAAAATGATGAGATTACTATAGTATATACATGAAGTTAATTAAATTGACTAATGATATTCTCACGACCATTGTTGTAGTGAATGTTTGGTTTATGCCAATAAATTTGCTAGTAATTTATTATCTTAAATGTTTAATGGAATTGGCTTACAATGTAATTTCAAAAATATGATATCAAATTGGCTAATGACTATGTTATATCAAATTAAGCATGACCAATATATCTCAATGAATTCATAACCAAGGGTATACCAGTCACTGGGACAAGTCTTAATATACCCTATCAAAATGAACTATGAATATAGTAGTACACTGAATAAGTTTATCACTTTCATGAAGAATGGAATAATGATACCAAATTGCATTGAGCAAAATAAGGTGAGTAATGACATAAAAAAAAGCTTATGAGTTATGAAATTGACTGGAATGTGATGTTAAAGGAAGTGAGACAAGTCTGACTTGCAGCTAAACAATAATGTTTAAGATTCTAACATGATCAAATGATTATAATTCTAAAGATTCCATTATGGTTAAGCCACTAGATTTCATGTTACCTCACATGATAATAATGCTAAAGATTTCTTTAAGAAAGTAATAAAGAAAGAAGAAGAAATTTAAGTTCAAAGTGAACTAAGAAAGCAAGAGCTTAATTATATCAAATCATCAATAGTTGATAAGAATGATTTTTTAACGATATATTGTTTATGCCAATAAAGATATATGCTCCAGTATCTTCACATTATTAAAATTATGAAATAATAGGCATACCCAAATAAATATTGGCTTATAATGACTTCTTACATTATTCAATGTTTCAAATACTACGCATAGCCAATAAAGATTGTCTTATAAGAGCAAAAAACTTAATAACTCATCTGTTGAAGTATGGATATATGCCCCAACATATTCATAATATGTAAATGATAAAATATGTTGCCTAGAAAATAAATATTGGCTTATAAAGATTTCATGCCCAATTAAACAACAATGTAAAGAATAACTTGTGAAGCTAGTCAAATCGCTTTCTTATTCATTTAGATTACTTACTTGATTCATTGTAGGTATGGGACTACAATGAATCATTTCACTCGTAGGTAAAATATGTGATCAAAGGAGATCATTGAACTACACAACAACAAGAAGAAAAAGATTGAAAAATAATCTAAGGCATGGGAAAGAGAGCTCTTGGCCTAAGAGAGAGCAAATTTATAAATTTTCGTACGAGTTATTCTAAAATTATGTTCATGATTCCAAGGTCTTATGTTCATATATAAAATGAGTTGTCTTCTTTTAATGCATTAAAATATATCATATTCGTATCATAAATCACAACTAACGAATTAGGAAAGTATAGTGACTTCACTTTCCAGAGACATAGGAAGAGCTTCCCTTGATCATGCATAGTACTTATGTGTTTATGTGCATACACCCACACTTAGTATAAGTTTGTACTGACCCCTATACTATTACTATTTTATTGGTGGAGTTTCTCGAGAAGATTTTAAGATTTGTTGAAGCGGTTTGGATTAGCGATCTCCAGACCTTTGTTAGGTCCTCTTGAGTTCGAGGATGCTACGTTTATCATTCTAGCTTTAGTACATTAGACATAGCTAGTGGATTTTATCCCTAGAGTTTCCTTTCAAACAGTTGTTCTATGATTCTGTATTAAGGTCGTTTGGCAAACTTATTATATTATGGATTCTTTCATTTCAATTGTTTAATCTAATATAGATGGTTGTTTAGTTTGAGATTCTTACTAAATCACTCCTATGCACTAATTATATGAAGTCTAAGTACACTTCAAAAAGTATCAAAAAAATTTAAATTTTCCGCAAATTTAACAGTATGATTGTGATGAAAGCTAAGAAGCAGCTTGTCCGTGTCTTCTAAGAGGTTAACAACGTCGGTTGCGTTTGGATTCCAGAGTTCGGGTGTAAAATTACCATCATCATCATGCAAATTTTTTTGAGAATAATGCATGGCCTTCCTTTCTATAGGCGCAATGGTAGGACAATCTCTCACCTTATGTCTATCATTACCACAACCAAAGCATTTTCCAATACCAACTATACACTCCCCATAGTGCCTTTTTCGACATGTAGAACAAGTAGGCTTAATAATTTGTGAACTACTACCTATCCCAAGCTTCCCTTTTGAAACACTTACTCCATCTAGATTTGGGGCTCTCTTCTTATACGTTGGTTGATCTTGCTTATTGACTTTACCCTTTTCCAAAGCCCTTGTGTTTCTCTTAAAATTCATTGCGCTTCTCATAAGTTTTGGTTCTTCAACATTCCCCTTACCTTGACTAAGGTCAAATAACCTCCCCATCTTCACCTTCCTCCTCACATCGATAAAGTACTCCCCTAAAATACCCCTCCTAAACTCCTCCCACTCTATGGGACCCGACTCAATTGCCTATTGTCTTTCCATTGGGTGCACCATACTTGAGCAACCTCCCTCGATTGGTACGAATCCAACTCCACCTTCTCTATAGAAGTTAATCCCATAGAATGGACTATCTTATACACCTCATCAATAAACTCTAGGCGATCCTCTCCCACCTTAGATCCTATAAATATAGGAGGATTTCCTTACAAAATCTCTCAATCTTGATTGTATAGTTCTCTCCACAACATATAATTTAGGCTCTATACTCAAATTCACTTAAGTAGTCATGGCTCGGGCTAAAGAAAGCAAATCCTCTGTAATCTCTCTATTAGTCAATTCTGAAGGAACCACCAAAACACCATTACTTCCTTCCATAATAGGGATTTGTTCACAATTGGCACCTTGAGGAACTTGCTCCACTTTAGGAGGAATCTCCTCATTCACATCATTCCCCTCAACTCTCATAGAAGGTATCCTCCTCGTATTCATCTTCCTAGAAACACAAGGAAAACCATTAGACTTTTTGATTACTAAGTTTACATTCATAACCTATGTTCTGATACAATGATTTTCACATCCCGAAACCACACCCTAGAAGATATGGTATTCTCGTAATGCAACCGGTGTACTTGACCTCTTACAGGATTTGTACATGCCCTTTTTGTATCTTTTATCGCATATATATAATAAAAAGTAGGGCTTAATTAAAACTTTTCACAAAACATTAGAATAACTTTATTAACATCTGTCATTAGAAATCATAGGAAATACTAAGTCTCAATCTCATCAAATCATAGACACAAGAATAATTTGGAATCGACCCATACTTCAAAATATAGAAATCTTAGTCTATTACAACACTTCTATAAAGGAAATAAAAGACATCTTATGGCCTCTAGTCAAATGAGGATATACATCAACTTAACTTGAATGATTCTTCGATCCAAATCTTGTTTCCCAAATGCTCTGCACATACTAACGACTATAGATTTAGATAAAATCCTGGAAGACGATAACCACATGTATTAAGTATGGCATAATGCATAAAATCATGATAACGAACATTTATTACACATATGCATCTTTTCCATTAAAATATCATAATATAATCATAACAATAACAATAAACACCTTATAACTAAAAAATATAACGTTTAAGCAATTTATATCATTTTTATGAAACTTACAATGAAACAATGTCACTTTACAGTGAATCCCTTTACTGTACAGTGAAGCCTATCAACTTCACAATTGATACTCTCTAGCATGCAAATTTCTCACTAAAATCTATCCTAAGACTCAATTAAATAGGAAAAAGAGATACCGCCCATACAACCTCTCTAAGCACATCTGAATGATCCTTAAGACAACCTGTAATGAGACAAACACATACTTACAAGAAACCAAACATATGAACATGAGATTCTACTACCAATGGTGATTATAAGTCTCACTTGAGTGAGTTGTGAAAAGACCGCTCATACAATCCCTTATACACACACTTAGAAGATCCTATAAACTTCCTAAGATAGAGTCATTCCTAGTTAATCCAACAACATATAGATAATATAACATTAACTTTCCAAAGGCTATCAAAAGACTTACATAAGTAATTAAAGAACATAACATCTATGATTGACCTCTTCAGGATTACCTAAATAATTATTACGACTACCGAAGGCTTAGATTATCTCTAGATAATCAACCATCTTCCCTAACTAGTGTCATTCTTAATACTTATCTAGGTAAGATACAAAGTGACCATTGCCACACACCGTTCACACCTTAACTAAACAACCCTTAACTACTCTAGATAAGTACTAATTCATTTAACATGCTTTTTTAACTTATGTTATTATGAAGTTCATTTAAGACTCATTCAACACATAAGGACATTCAAGTAATGGCCTTAGAAAAGACCTAGGGACTCTAACTAACACATTCAAAGGCTATTATACAGTGTCTAGATAGTGTCTCATACAAACACCTAAACTTCATAGGACTTCTCAAATGCTAGTAGGTATCACATATGATAAGAATAGTTAATAATCAACATAGACCATGATATCTAGACACAAAATCCGGTGTTCTATCCTACTCCGATGAGGGTGTTCTATTTTTCAAGGGAAGAACTAGGACACATTCCATGTAGGCATATGGTTAAGGAATATGAAGGGCTTTTATGCACTCTAGTCTCTTTCTAAAGTAGAGCTACATCATACTCTAGTCTCCTTCACAAGTAGAGATACTTCCCATAACATAATCACTCGGTGCTAGCCTTCATTATCATAGAGTAATTGACACTAAAGGATCACATGAAAAGATTCCTTATCATGTTCATAACCCAATCACATTACCACTACCAAAGAGCTCTACTAGTGATACCTTTCAATGGAAACTAAGATAACTCATTACGACTTCCCTTAGGATGATATGATGTCATTCCAAAAAACAAATGCTAATTCCATCATCCTTTACATGAAGGATATAATTACGGCTTTTTGACTACAATATTAATGACCTTACCACTAGGTTTATGTTCCACATATATGACCTTATTTACATCATCTAAGGTCTCACATATAATTCATTCATACATGACAAGGGTGAAATAAGCCTACTTATTAAAGAAATCTCATATTCACATACAATCCATACATGTATCAAGTAAGGGACACAAGTCTAATAAAACAAGGCACAACATTCTTTACTTTATCACATATAGCATATCATTTATTAAGAACCTACGAATGACCCTTATAATATTTATGTCATACTATACATTAATATATCATTGTAAATATATAACCATCACAACTCATATAGTCAAGTAGGAACAATCATGCATCAACATATAAGACGACACATATAAGCATATAGTCATAGTCTACATTATGTCATAACATACATAAAAAGAACACATACTTTAACATTAATTCACATGCAGATATATATGCTTACACTTAAAATAAATAAACTACACAAATCATCTTAATACTTTAAGTAGTTGCTGACAAAGTCATGATCATCATAGTGCATAAAGTAAGCCGACAGGGCCACATCAATTGTAACAAAGCACATAACACAGACATCATGAGTATACCATACCAATCACAACATATTTTAATTATAATTAAAATATAATAAATAGAATTAGAGCAGCATACCACTAATCCATTCTCAACATTTCAATCCAATGCAAAATCATTCAATTCAATACCATAAGGCCCTTACCCATGTCCATGAACATCAATTCAATATAAAAACTATGATATTCAATGAAAATAGGTCAATTAAATGTAGATTCATCAAGCTAAGACAACTTAGATATAAATTAAGTTAAATTATTACATCAATCAGTAGTCCATAGGAAACTAAACAAGAATTCATAAGAATTAGGTCCAAATCACTTAACCCGTAAAGTAGAAAAAAAAGGGTTCATCAATTACATGGGTTCATATGTTAATTGAGCTAAAATTATCTAATTACTACAATTCAATTAATAGACAATTACATTTAATGCAAGAACCCATGGATAGATCATAAAATCTTAAAATTCATCTTTGAAAACATTAGAAAATCTTATTCGAATGTTTGGCTCCATCATGAATAGAGTTTCAAGGATCAAAGTTCGTTGCTAAATAAATCTAATCCTCCAATTTGATGAAAAATATACACTTAATTTTCCAATCCAAGCACTTCCTTGAGTTTTAGCTCCAATGGAGTTCTAGAGAATTTCTAAGGGAATTTAGGTTTTGAATTTTAAGAATGAAATCATCTAAACGTTAAAGGCTTATAAACATGTTTAAATTACCAAAAAGAATCTTAAGGAACCGCCAAAATTCTAACTTTTACCTGGGGTGGATTTACAACTTTATCCCTAACTTTACAGTCAACAGCGCAGGGAGGCAATCCACACAGATTAATGGCCATCGAGGGTCGTCCCTTAACCAACGGACCATCATGTTGATCCGTGTTTCAAAACTGAGGCTGGTATTTGGGTTTTCCTCTCTCACTTCTAAATTTACACCTACGCACCCTCACCTACGAGGCGGCGACAGACCCACCAGGCATCGATTTCCTCCATAGGTTGGGCTGGTTTTTCCCAGCTTGGGAACTTTTGAAGGGTCCTCCTTCAATGACCATTGGATGGTCATTGGGAATGTTTTCCAGGAATTTTCCAACCTGAATATGTTCTTATACAATTTTAAGACCTCTCACATGAATTTTATCCAGAATGAACTTGTAAAACTCGATGAAACATGCCAAGACACACAAGGTCATTTCAAGGCAAACCTTTCAAACATCATGGATGTTCTTGGACGTTTGACCTCCAAAAATCAGGAAACTTGACACACTGCCTATAAACATATAATGACTCATATAATGACCTCATTAACTCATGAACCTCATGATTAAGAATATAGCCACACATGAGGCACATAGGTGACTTAGACGTCGAATGTCTTGATCTTCCCTTGATGTTTCACTTCCAAATGACATAAAACTCTAGACACTGCCTCAATGCCACATTATATAAAATTTTAGGACCTTATACCATCATTGAAAACATGTTAGGATCTTGCTTCACCTATGTAATTTGACGAGTGTTATAATCTCACACACTTGGACAATATTCGTCCTCGAATGATACCTTGCCATTCTCCGAACACTTGCAAGAATAGAGACTCAATTAGCAAATCATGTCCATACCATATAACACATTATACAATACAAAAATCTAAGAAAACAACAATTTCACATAATCAAGAGGATCACAACAGAACAAGAATCAGATTTTTCATTACAAAGAGTAAAAACTCATTTTATATTCAATATCATGCTCTTATACATAATTTCTAACCACATTATAATAGTTTTATACCAAAAAATGAATTAGTCAAATTTTAAAAATATCACAGTGAACTGCGCATTACAGTGAATTATAATTTTTTTCCATAAATGCATTACGTAATTCATGATGGAAACATACTAATATAAAATTTAGAACAACATAATTATAACTTCATAAAATGCACAATGCAAGGAATCAAGGAAATTCAATTTCAATAAGACCCCTAAACATAATGCACATGCAAAATACTTCTATGACATTCTACTCTAGAGCTTGAGTTAATTGGAAGAGATGTGACAATCAATAAAACTCCTCTACTCACCATATTCCCCCACTTAGAAGGAACTCATATCACCAAAGAGATACAAGGACATACCATCAACATTATCAAAATTTTTTGGAGGAACTTGCTTGGCCTTCCTTCCTCTATCCACAATGGAAGGAGAATCTCTCACCTTATGTCCATCATTACCACAACCAAATAAATTCTAGAAACCAAATATACACTCCCCATAGTTCCTCTTCTCACAACTAGAACAAGTAGGCTTAATAATTTGAGAACCACTACCTGTCCCAAGCTTCTCTTTTGAAACACTAGCTCCATCTTGATTTGGGGCTCTCTTCTTAAACATAGGTTGATCTTTCTCAATAACCTTACCCTTTTTCAAAAAACTCAGGATCTTCTTTAAAATCCTTGCACTTCTCCTAAGATTGGGCTCTTCAACATTCCCCTTTCCTTTACTAAGGTCTATAAACATCCCAGTCTTCACCTTCCTCCTCCACATTGGAGAAAGTACTCCCCTCAGAAAGCCCTCTTGAACTCCTCCTACTCTATTGGACACGACTCTTTTGGCCTATTGTATATCCATTGGGTGTACCACACTTGAGAAACCGCTCTCAATTGGTACGAAGACAACATCTTTATCTCTCTAGAAGTCACTCCCATAGCATGCACTTTTTTATACACCTCATCAATAATCTCTTGAGGATCCTCTCCCACCTTAGAGACAAGAAATATAGGAGGATTCATCCTCACAAAATCTCTCAGTATATATATCATAGTGCTCTTCACAACATTTACTCTAGTCTCCATACTCAAATTCACTTGATTAGTAACGGCCCTGGCTAAGTCAAGCAAAGCCTCTATAATCTCTCTATTAGTCAATTTAGGAGGAACCAACGGAACACAATTACTTCCACCTACAATTGGTACTTGATCACCTTCAGAACCTTGAGGAACTTGCTCAACTTTCTCAAGTTGAGGTGGAATATCATCATTCAAATCATTCTCCTCAACTGTTATAGTAAGTGTCCTCCTCGTATTTATCTTCCTAGAACCACAAGGAAAACCATAACAATAAAGTACTCATAACTTTCACTCTACAACACAACATAGGATTAGAAAAGAAGGGAAACTCTATCGGCCTATAGACACTCAACCATAGATGTGTCGCGACTCACACCATTGGTCAAGAATGTACTAGACGTTATTTGATTAGAGTTCTCAATTCCTAAGAACACTTTCTTAAACAATGCTCTGATACCAAGCTTTTAACGTCCCTAAATCACACCTAGATGTCATGGCATTCTCGTAATGCAATCGGCATACTTGACCTCTCACAGGATTTTTCTATGCCCTTTTCGTATCGTTCATCGCAGATACATAATATAAAAAAGTGTTGAATTAAAAGTTTTCACAAAACATTAGAATAACTTTAACAACATCATTCATTAGAAATTTTAGGAAATACTAAGTCTCAATATCATCAAAGCTCAGACATGAGAATAATTGGGACACGGCCCATACTTCAAAATATAGAAATCTTAGTCTATTACAATACTTCTATAAAGGAAATAAAAGAAATCTTATGCCCTCGAGTCAAATCAGGACATATTTCAACTTCACTTCAATGATGCTAAAATCCAAGTCTTACTTCCCAAATTCTCCTCACGTACCAATGAATATAGAGATAGATAAAATCATGGAATTAGTGCAACCACATCTACTAAAAATGGCATAATTCATAAAATCAAGAAAACAAACATTAATTAGTAATATGCATCTTTCCCATTAAAACCTGATTATAATCATAGCACAAACGTTTAACACCTTAGAAATACATATAACATTTAATAAATTTATAACATTTTTATGAACATTATAGTGAAACCATATCACTTTACAGTGACTCAATTGAGTGGTACAGTGAATCCCTTTTTTGTTACATTGAAGCCTATTAACTTCACTTTGGATTCTCTCTAGCATGTAATTCCCTCACTAAAAGCTACCACAAGACTCATTTATGTAAGGCAAAAACAAAACCCCTTTATAACATATCTAGGCACATCTAAATGATCATTAAGACTACCTATAATTAGACCAACACACCCTTACAAGACACCAAACATATGAATATGAGATTCATCGACCAAAGGTGATTCTAAGTCTCACTTGAGAGAGTTGTGAAGAGACCGCCCATAAAATCCCTTACACACACACTTAAAAGATCCTATAGACTTTCTAAGATAGAATCATTCTCACTTAATACAACAACTTGTAGATAATATGAAATTCTCTTTCCAAAGGCTATCAAAAGAATTTCTTATGTAATCAACAAGATAATGTCCATGATTGACCTCTTCAAGATTACCTGAATAATTATTAAGACAACCTAAGTCTTAGATAATGTCTACATAAACAACCATCTTCCCTAACTAGAGTCATTCTTAAGACTTATCTAGGTAAGATACTAAGTGACAACCCTTAACTACTCTAGATAAGTACTTATTAATTTAACATGCTTTCTTAACTTAAGTCATTATATTTGTTAGTTCATTTAAAACTCATTCACGACATAATAACATTCAAGTAACGGCCTTCGACAAGACTAAGGGTGCCTAACTAACACTTTTAAAGCTGATTTTCCAATGTCTAGATAGTGTCCCATACCACCACCTAAATTTTATAAAACTTGTGTAAGGTTAGTAGGTATCCCATATGTTAAGACTAGGCAATAACTGACATAGACCATGATATCTAGACATGGAATCCGGAGTTCTAACCTACTCTAGCGAGGGTGTTCTACTTGCAAAGGGTAGAACTAGGACACATCCCATGTAGGCACTTCGTTAAAGAATATGAAGGGCTTTTATGCAGTCTAGTCTTATTCTCAAGTAGAGCTACATTGTACTATAGTCTCCTTCACAAGTAGAGCACTTCCCATAAACTAATCACTCGGCGCTAGCTTTTGTTCTCATAGACAAATTTACACTAAATGATCACGTGAAAACGTTCCTTCTCTAGTTCATAACCAAATCACATTCACCGTATCAAAGAGGTCCACTAGGGCTACCTTTCAATGGAGACTAAGACAGTTCATTACACTTTCCTAAGGATGATATGATGTTATTCCATCCAACTATCCCAAATTCCATCATCGTTTACATGAAGGATACCATAACGGATCATTGACTTCAACATTCAAAACTTTATCGCTAGGTTATAGGTTCCATGAACATGACCTTCTTAACATCTTCTTAGGTCTCACATATTATTCATTCATACATGACAAGGGTACACTAAGCCTACCTAATCTAGACATCGCGTATCATTCATACATGTATCAAGTAAGAGAGACAAGTGTACCGTAATCAGACACAATATCCTTTACTTTATCACATATAGCATATAATAAAGATCTTCCAACTATTGATGGATATTCTAACTTCCGTCTGGTATTGACCCTACTAGAGGATACCAAGGGTTTTGTAGTTTATTATGATCCATCCTGAGTCGGGTGTGGGTCTTTTCTCACGTAACATGGGAAGGTTATAACCTGTGACTCTAGGAAATGCAAGAAACATGAAAGAATCTATTCAACTCATTATCTTGAATTAGTGGTTGTAGTATTTGCCTTGAAAATATGGAGGCATTACTTTTATGGTGTTCATGTTGATGTGCATACCGACCACAAGATTCTCCAATATGTGTTTACTCAAAAGGAGATAAATCTCTGATAATGAAAGTGGTTGGAGTTGTTGAAAGACTATGACATGAGTATCCTCTATCATCGCATTAAGGTCAACATGGTAGAGGATGTTTTGAGTCATTTATCAATGGGAAGTTTTTCCCATGTTGATGAAGCCAAGAAAAACTAGTAAAGGGTGTCCATAGGTTTTCTCATTTAAGGGTTCTGATTGAAGATTCTCCTATAATTTGTGTGGTGGTACGTCATAACTCTTAGTCGTATTTGATGGTTGAGGTAAAGTAAAAAAAAACACATTGATCAAGCATTGATTGAGGTAAAAGGAATCAGTTCTTGTTAAACTCAAGAAATGTATCTGCAATAAAGACCCTAATCTAAAAATCTTTATTTTCATTGTTCACATAATAAGTGCGAGGCATCCATCTGTCAAGCCTAGGCACCATAACACATGACCAATTAAAATGGGAATGTAGAGTAAGCAGTGCATAAGTATAAAGTGAGGATCCTTGGGACAATAAGAAATGAGCATCAAAACATGTGCAAGCACATGTGCAAGAATTCAGGTAGGGTGGTTAGGGTGATTACGGGCAGGCGCACATGTGGGGGTCAAGCCATGTGGGGCTGATCTTCCTAACCAACTACAGCCTCTAACTAAATTACCTTAATGGCTAACTAGCCTAGGACTAAAAAAAATAAACTAACTAGTGCACCCGACAATCTAAGGCCTAACCGGGTGACACTAACCTAGTAACTAACTCAAGAAACATACTAGTATCGAAGCTAGGATGGTCCAAAATGGTTAGTGATGGCCCTATGACTTGGGTGTAATTTAGAAATTATCCTAGGTCACTTAATCAATTAAACTAACAACTTAATTGATTAATTTAAATGGGAAAACCAAAATCCTTACACTAGACAAGTAACTAACTAAGAAACATCCTAGTACCTAACCTAGGATGGTCCAAAGGGTTGGTTATGGTCCTAAAAACTAATATGTACTTTATTAATTACCCTATGTTACCTAATTAATTAAATTATCAATTTAATTAATTAATTTAATTGGTCAAAACCGAAACCACTATGTAATTTCCTTATTTCAGTTAAGTCAAGTGTTCTTCTAATTCTAGTAACTTGGAGGGGCATTATAGTAAATTAAATAATTGATTTATTAACTAAGTTAATTAGTCTAAGTGAAATTACTAAATATCAGTTCCTAATACCAACAAACTTACGAATAAAACAGAAAAGAAGCATGAGAAAAACACTGAGCAAAACAAAAGAAAAATAGAAAAATTCTTAGGCGATTTGAAGGTATCCTAAAGGTTTTCACGCAAGGTTATCTTCGTGGATTTAATTTTACATAAGGTATGGGTTTTATCTCATGGAATTCTTTCTCCAAGAGACTTTTCAAAGGTTTGAATTCATAAATTTCGAAACTAGGGTTGTTTCCCAATGAATTGTTGAACGTCCATCTCCCTAGTTATCCTTGTTTTTTATTCTTTAAGTGTATAGATGTAATCTTGAACATTTTGTTGGTATGTGGTGCTAAATGATCATTAATTATAGTTTATTGATTAGTTAATGACTAATGAGGCATATATATACTTGATTCATATGATTAGGGTATTAGTTTTATGAAATAAAGAATGATGTAATGCGTAATTGTGTTCGAGAATATGAAGTGTGTTAAATGTTTATTATGAAGTTATCTAGTGTTGAATTCGACTTGATGCCTATTAAGGGATTCATTATAATACATTTAAGTGATTAATTGATGTGTTAAGTGATAACATAATGAAAATTATTTAAGTGAATGTTTGGATTATGCCAATAAAATGGCTAACAATGTCTTGACCAAAAAGTTGAATGAAATTGGCTTACAATATTGCTTTTAAAGTATGATAGGAAGATTGGATAATGGTTAATGTAAACCCAATTGAGAATGACTAATGTTACTTTGAATTAATAACCAAGGGTATGCCAATCATTGGGACAAGTCCCAACATACCCTTTCCAAATGAACTATGAACATAGTAACTACATTGAACAAAGTTCATAATGTTGTTTATAAGAAATGGTATAAAACTACCAAATGATATGAGACGACTAAAGGTGAGTAATAACATAATTAAAAGTCTTCAAATTTTGAAACAGACTATAATGAGGTGTTAAAGGAAGTGAGACAAGTCTCACTTACACCTAAGACAACTATGTTAAAGATATTCACAAAAGATGGTGTTAATAATCATGCGACAAGTCTCACTAACACCAAGATGATAATGTAAGGTTAAATTGACATTAAAGGGATGACCGGTTAAACAAAGAGTTAAGTAAACCTCTTAATGAGTCAACTCTAAAAGATGTAAACAAAAAGAAGTTGAGCAAAGCATCGATAGACTACCAATGAACATTGTGCCAGCACATGTAAGCCTCATGAGATGAGGCTACCACCAAGGTGGATAAGTAGTATCATAGGTCTCCTAGTCTTCAAACTATGTTGCCAGCATAGGAACTAGCCAGTTGATTCCACCTAAGCGATCTAGGCATGATTAATTTTAACTTTGGTTGGTGATTCCACCTCTTTTTGTTGTGGAAAAGACACCAGATTTCATGTCTAGCCCACATGGTCTATGTCGTTTAATGATCAAAGAAAGTATCCGGTTTTCTATAACCGTGAGCCCCTCTTTTCGGTGTGGGAAAGACACTGACTTTGTTACACTTTAGCCGGTGAAACCCCCTTTTTGGTGTGGGGTAGACACTAATAATGATTCACCTCAACCGGTGAATTACCTTTTTCAGTGTGGGGGATACACTTAGTTTCATGTTAGCTCGCATGATCTTCTTCCGCTTATGACAAGTAACTCTTTAAGAGAGTAAGAAAGAATGTAAGTATTTTAAAAGTGAAAAACAGATCAAAGAAGTGGAAACTTAAGTTCATTGTGAATTAAGAAAGTAAGAGCTTAAGAATATCATTGGTCAATGCTTAATCAGAATGAAGTTTTCAGCAAATAATGGGCATAGCCAATAATGACTTCTTTTATTATGAAAATGATACAAGCCAAATATGATTGACTTATAATGACTTCTTTTGATATGAAAATGAACATAGCCCAATAAGATTATCTTATAATGATTTCTTATATTATGCAAAAAAACACATAGTAGTAAGATTTCATGCCCCATTGGTAGTTAAATCATTTTCTTAGTCCTTCATATTACTTACTTGATTTATTGTAGGTATAGGAGTACAATGAATCATTGCACCTATAGGTAAAACATAGGATCAAAGGAGATCATTGAACTACACAACAACAAGAAGAAAAAGACTGAAAAATAAACTAAGTATAAAAAAAGAGCTCTCGCGTTAGTGATTATCAAGTTTTAAAATTTTTGCTCGATTTGTTCTAAAATTATGCTCATGATTCTAAGGTATTATGTTCGTATAGAAAATAAGTTGTATGCCTTGAATTCATTAAAATATGTCATATTTATACAAAAATTCAGAAATAACCAATTAGGAAAGTCTAGTGATATCACTTTCCAAAAATTGTGTGTTGTTATAGGAAGAGCTCTCCTTGATCATGCATAGTCCTTATGTTTATGTGTGCATACACCCATACTTAGTACAAGTGTGTACTAGTCTTATACTATTATTATCTTTATAGGTGCAGGGTAGAGAGAAGGTTGAAGACTCATCAAAGCTGTTTGGATTGTCAATCTCCAGACTTTGGTAGGTCCTCTTGATGTTTTAGGATGCTACACTTATCTATCTAGCCTAGTACTTTAGACATACCTAGTGAATATTTTACCTAGCTTTTCTTTTCAGACAATAATTTCGAAACTTTGTACTAAGGCCGTTTTGGCAATCTATTACATTATATATTGATCGTTTGATTTGAATTGATCCATCAACTATAGATGGTTGTTTTAATTTGAGCCTAGTAGAATATTAATCTATGTAGAAAATATATGAACTCTATGTTTACTTCATTATATTTTAATTGCTAAATTTTCAAAAAATTTAACTATATGAAAGTGATGAAAGCTAAGAAGAGGCGTGTCTGCGACCTCTAAAAGGTTAACGACGCCAGTCGCGATTTAGATTCCAGAATCCGAGTCGTGAAAAACTCGGTATCAGAGCATGAGATAAAATTACATAGTAACTAAAGATCAAAACAACTATGTTACGTAGTTTCTAACTTATGGTTGTGAAGCATGCAACAATCTTGAGTTAGAGACTAAGTGATTTTAGGAATCTTCCCTTCTTCTACTCTTTATCGTGTTGTGTAGAGATTTGACATTTTGTGTCATTCTAGCATCGAATTTCCTTATAGCATGTGCGTATAGAAAATAAATACAAGAAGAAACACAGGAAGGAGAGTTAGAGAAGAAGCTGCTGGGGGAAACAAAGATCCTCTTCAAGCCTCAGCTGCTGGAGTGCAAGTGCCTGTCAACCCAGCTGTGTTGATGGATAGAGAAGTGAGAGAAGCACTGAGAAGGCCCAAGCCATCACAGCCCAGGCCACTAGATAGGGTTCTCATTGCAGCACTGGTTCACATGGCCCAAGCCATCACAACCCAGGCCACTAGAGAGGGTGATCCCAGGGAGAACCATATGTTAGCACCATGGCTAGCAGACTAAGAGATTTCACTATGATGAATCCTCCAATCTACTTCAGGTCCAGAAAAAACGAGGATCCGCAGGAGTTTGTGTGTGAGGTCCACAAGACTATATGTGCAATGGGTATTAATAAAGAGGATAAGGCTGAGTTGGATACATACCATCTCAAGGATGTGGCTCGGCTATGGTACAAAAAGTGTTAAGATGGCCTAGTTGGTCTAATGAGCCAGATTATGGTTCTATGCTTTCAAAGGTAGAGAGGAGCAGGAGAAGTCAGCATATGTGGTCACTGGTACCTTGCATGTCATGACTAGAGTCTAGACCCCCGAGGAGACCGGCGTCGTTGACCTATCAGAGGTTTCAGACAAGCCTACATATGTCATTGTTACTTCATCAAGGTAAATTTTAGCGGAAAATTTGAACTTTTTACTTTATTAGTTCATGATAAACATTTTAAACTTAACATCATAGGCGTTTAAAAATCAACCATTTAATATAGACATAATCAAATGAAAGAAACAATTCATAATTGCATTAAACGTAATCTTGCAAAAACAACACCAATAGAAAGCCAGAAATGAAAGTGGAAAGAAACAGTAGCGGAACATGCTCCACTACCTAAAGCCTACATCTAAGATAGATAAAAACGGTAGACATCCTCGAATGCATGAGGTCCTACCAAGTCCGAATGAAACCCCCACATCCGGATAGCTGCAAGTTACAGCCTACAACGTCAACCTGTAAGCTCTAGGGTCCACCTGTGCCTGCACCTAAAATTGTAGAGTTTTATGGGATTAGTACACACTTTTACTAATTATGGGTATATGAAAGCACACACAAAGGACATGCATGAGTAAGAATATCTCTTTCCTAACTACATGATTTACGGAAAGTCAAGTCAGTAGACTTGCCAACTTTTGATTAGGAAAGTTAGTGGACCTTCCAAATTTTGATTAGAATAGTAAGTGGACTTGCCAAATTAGATTAGGAAAGTCATGCCACGAGAGTAACATATATCATCATATGTATCATATTGCACACATCACATAATGTCTTACACATAGCACATAACATATTGTATATATCACATAATGTATTGTGTATATCACATAACATCTTTCATGTCATTCGTTCATACACCATGAGACTTTGGGAATGTAGTCTAGAAATCAAGACTTCCAAAAAATGAGGGCTCAACATATGGGACCTCAACTAGGGAGCCTTCTTTAGAAAACACGTAGTCTGCTTTATCCATTCATACGTACATTACTTCATACATTCATAAGCTAGTGTAGACACCATCTATACCTCAGATGTAGTTTAAGACTTTCATCGGGTTCGATGTGCATTGATCAAGAATGGCCTAGTGTCATTACTTAAGTCTATATCACCTCTTGATCATCCTATCCTAACACCTTTGGTATCAATCATTTCATTATGTCCATCATTTGAGGCCAGCCTCATTTATTCATTTGGAACTTTAACTTTAACCGACATATATCATGCAAGCATCATGAAATCTAGTGTCTCCCAAACACCGAAAAGTTATGGAATCACCGTCAATGTGACCTAAGACACGCTAGCGTGCATGTCAATTGAACCCCGCCAGATCTAGATATTGGAAGTATAGGTTCAAAGACTAGGAGATATAAGGAGAGGCTTACCCGGAATGCCAGACAATCTCATCTCATGAGAGTTACATGAACCTCCGCCCTTTTCGAAAGAAGGCATCACCGCTCAAACCTAGCCTATAGGTGCTCAGTATAAAGTTCCATTACATTGAACTCATAGATCATGGAAGCAAGCTTCTAGTATGACGACACCATAGCTCAATAAACGATTTCTCATCTCATCATTAGTATTTAGATACATTATTCTCAATACTTTCATTAGAGTGTTCATATAGACAGGTCTGTTCATTGAGTTTACACTCTCATAAGTGAGTACGTTTTGGTAATATTTACTTGGGCTCATTTGAGATTGCTCTCATCTTTTACATTAGCCTCATATCATGTTGTCACCACAAGCACATTTACTATTCATAATTACTCACCCCTTTTTACGTGAATGTTCATTTCATTATATGCTAATACACTTGGTCGATTAGTGTGTTTCACAATCTTACATAAACCTTCTTGGGTTTCATCATTTCATTGTTCATATCATCATTTCATTACATACAACTTAGTTTCACATACATCTTATGCATGCTAGACTTATGGGTCTATACATAAAAGCCATCAGGCTTCATTCATAGTTCGTTTAAGTGATTCATTTCTTCCTAAGATTATATGGTACAAGACTTATGCATCTTGTATGTATGCCAAGATCTCAATTACGATCTGTACAGGCAGAATTATGTTGAGCATTTATTAACGTATGACTTATGTATCAATACGGAATTTGGGCAAGGGAATCCGGTTTCAAATCCCGTGGACAACACTTAAATTTTTCATTTATTTAATTTTTGTCCACACGGATTGGGGACCCAAGATCAAGCCCCAACGCCTTAATTTCCTAATAGTTTCATTTATTTAAACTTTCTCTTTCTTGGCTAGGGGGTTGTGGGATCGAACCACCACAACTTTTTTTATTTTAATTTCTTTAATCTTTACTTTTTTCAAGTTGACCGTGAGGTTGTGGGATCGAACTACCACACCTTACTTTATTTTTATTTTAATTCTCCTTTTCCGCCTAGAGGTGGTGAATTCGATTCCCACGCCTCACACTTATTTTCTTTTCATTTTTCCATAAGATTGACATAGAGGTTGTGGGTTCGAATCTCACTCCTCTCATTTAATATTTTCATACTTTACTTTCCATCCAGGAGCACGGTTCGATTCACCTTTACCACTTTGCTTTTCACTTCTTTATTTTCACAAATTTTAATGTGGTGAGGTCACGGGTTCAACCCTCACTGACTTCACTTGTTTTTCTTCACTTTTGATGGCATTTTAAAAAACTTAAATTGGCCGAAATTAATCAACAAGGTGCTGGAAATTTGAGTTACATTTTCAGCTTCTTTTCCATTCCATTACACGTTAGTTCTTAGGGGAATCTCATAGTCCATTTAGAACTTTTAGGTGCATTTTCATGGATTCGATTAGCCAAGAGATTATAACTCAGATCAGCCACATTTTATCTTATATGAACATCACAATTTATATAAACATGTGTACATGAAATACAAAGAACAAAAATGTCATTTCAATTCCTAAACCGTGACCAATATCCACGGCAACTCATCCAAACGCACATAGTTACATTTTCGGAAAGCATCAACATAAGTCGCATAATTCTGTACATACATATAAACACATAAGCTTTAAGAAAACACATTTATTCTTAGTTTTATACCATCAAACATAACCAACCTATGATTCAATGGGAGCTAGTTATAGGGACATGCAACGGGGAAACAACCCTAGTTTTCGGACTGAATATATTGAAAGTTAAGGGGTCTCTTCGGAAAGAAACCAAGAGATAGGAGAACCCGTACCTTTTATTACGTTCAAACCATTAAGCTTCTGCCCAAACCTGCTCCAACACTCACGTACAAATACAAGTTTAAACACCAAACTTTTGACGAAAAATCTCCTTCCTTTACTTAACGTATTTTATTAGATGTTTGTTTAAAATTTTCGTTGTGAGTTCTTCATGTGTGAAGAAATTTTGTTTATCTTCTGTTCTTGTACGTTATTTGGCAGAGAGAATGGGAATGAGAGTTGTTTTTTATCGTGAAAGTGAGAGATAGACGTCAGAGGAGGGAGTTATTTTAGGCTTAGGAGTCTACTTTAGGACTTAGTCAAATAAAGTTTAGTTAAATATTAAAACTCTGATTTCCCTTTTATTTTAAATCGGCCAATTAATAATAAATATTAATTAATTACATTTATTTAAAAAATTAAATAAAAAATAACAATTTAAATCATCGCTTCCACCTAGGTTTGACCCCTGGTGGAGCAAGACTTCTCTCTAAGAGCCAATTTTTGTCCCCCTATCCTAAAAATGCCCGTCCAACTTATTAATTAAATAATTAATTATATATTTAGGGTAATTATGATACTACCCTTATCCTTGAAAATAGCATTTTACCCGTAGAACCTCCAAACTTAAGATTTCCCCTTTTTAAGTCCGATAAAGACTTATCCGAGTAAATCTTCATATTCGGGAGCCCTAAATAGCTAGACCCAACCTTTTCTTGCTCAACTAAATCCCCAAGTTAGTAGGCTTCGATGTCGTAAGGGTTCAAAGGTCTGGTGGAGCAAGACTTCTCTCAAAGAGCCAATTTTTGTCCCTCTCTCCCAAAAATGCCCGTCCATCTTATTAATTAAATAATTAATTATATATTTAGGATAATTATGATACTACCCTTATCCTTGAAAAATACCATTTTACCCCTAGAACCTCCAACCTTAAAATTTCCCCTTTTTAAGTCCGATAAAGACTCATTCGAGTAAATCTTCATATTCGGCAGCCCTACATAGCTGGACCCAACCTTTTCTTGCTCAACTAACTCCCCAAGTTAGTAGGCTTGGCTATCGTAAGGGTTCAAAGTTCTGGTCTTACGAGTATCAATTTGTGTTAACCCGGTATAATCACAGTCATTCTAGACACATTAAGCATTATTTAGCATAGTCATTTTAAGGGTTGTTACATTTTATGTCTTTTCTTTTCCTATGTATGCATTGTTAGATCCAGTATCCACCTTGTCTTTTGTTACTCTTTTATTAGCTAGCAAATTTGACTTGCTACCTGAGATCTTTCATGAACCATTTCTAATAAATACTCCTATGTGAAAGGGTATATAGAGATTGCTCAATAATTTTTCCTGATAGAGTTACCTGTGTTGACCAAATAAAATTAACAATGCTTGACTTTGATATAAATTTTTTGTATGTATTGGATGCATAAGTGTTATGCTACCATAGACTGTTGAAACATGGTAGTAAGGTTTTAGTTTCCAAATGAGTTAGAGCTGGAACAGGAATGGCGTAGTTCAAATCCTTTAAACCAAATAGTGTCTAATCGTAAAGCCAAAAAGATTTTATCTAAGGGGTTAGGAGCCGATGAGAACATTTCTTACGAAGAGGTTTCCGTTGAAATTTTAGATCGGCAAGTGAAAGGATTAAGGAACAAGGAGGTTGCCACCGTAAAGGTTTTATGGAAGAACCACCTTGCTGAGGGAGAAACATGGGAGGACGAGGCCTATATGAGATCCCGTTACCCTCACTTATTTAATTCTTGAAGGTAGATATACTCTTTCTAAGTCTGATTTTGTTTATGAAACTCTAAAATTTAATGCACTAGTCGATTTTGCTGTCTTAAGTCTATAATTGTGTGTTTTATACTTGCACTATACGAGTTCAAAAGAGTTCATGCTTGCATTCATGCTGCTGATTTTGTATAGCGTAGACATAATTTTTGTGTTGCATGAGTTGTGATGTGCATGAAGTTAAATGTGATTGAGAAGGAAATTCCTTAATCTCAAATATGAAACTTCGGATAATCTTGAATAATCTATATCATCCAGAGTAAGTGTGAATCAGAAATCCACAAAAAGTAAAGTATCAAGTATGATAAATTACCCTCTTTGATTTAAAATGATATGTAGTGTCATTCGGGGACGAATGTTCCTCTTGAGGGGATAATGTAACATTCCAGATAATGAACTCGTCTAGTGAAGATCCTATTAAGTTTTAAGAATATGTATTAGGGGTACATAGGCATCCTGATGCCCCATTTTCTATGTATTAACATAGCTTGTCCAAGAAATGTACCTCTAATAAAGACCCTGAGCTAAAAATCTTCATTTTCATCGTTCAAAAAATAAGCGTAAGGCATCCATATGTCATGCCTAGGTACCATAGCAAATAACAAATTATAATGGGATTGAAGAGTAAGTAGTGCCCAAGGATATAGTGAGGATCCTTGGGACAATAAGATATGAGCAGCAACACATGTGCAAAAATTCGGTAAGAGTAGTTAGGGCGGTTAAGGGCAGGCGCACATGTGGGGGTCAAGCACTCTACGGATGAGCTTTCTAAGCAACTCGAGGCTCTAACTAACTTACCTAAATAGATAACTAACCTATGACTAACCAGAATAAACTAACTAGTGCACCTGACAACCTAAGACCTAATAGAGTGACACTAACCTGGTAACTAACTCATGAAAAATCCTAGTACGTAACCTAGGATGGTCCAAAAGTGTTAGTTATGGCCCTAACGACTTAGGGGTACTTTAGTAATTACCCTAGGTAACTTAATTAATTAAATTAATAACATAATTAATTAATTTAAATGGCAAAACAGAAATCTTTACACTAGACAAGTAACTAACTAAGAAACATCCTAATACCTAATCTAGGATAGTCCAAAGGGTTGGTTATAGTCCTAACAACTTAGGGGTACTTTAGTAATTATCCTATGTTACCTAATTAATTGATTAAATTTGTAAAAACCGAAACCACTAAGGAATTTCCTGATTTGAGTTAAGTCAAGTGTTCTTGTAATTCTAGTCAATCTAGGAAGGGCATTTTAGTAAATTAGCTAATTTATTTATTAATTAAATTAATTAGTCTAAGTTAAATTACTAAATATGAATTCCTAAGACCTAGAAACACACAACTAAAATTGAAAACAAGCGTGAGAAAAATAGTGAGCAAACCGCAAGAAAAATAAAAAATTTTCTTAGGTTTTCATGAAAGATGGTCTTCGTAGGTTCAAACCAACCTAAGGTATGGGTTTTATCTCATAGAATTCTTTCTCAAAAATACTTTTCAACCATTTGAATTCATTGTTTTCGAGAACATGAAGTGTATTAAAAGTCAATTATAAAGTTAGCTATTGTTGAATTCGACTTGCTGCCTATTTAGGGGATAACTATAATACATTTTATGTGGTTAGTGAAAACATAATGAATGTTATTTATGTGAAAGTTTGGTTTATGTCAATAAAATGGCTAACAATGTCTAGCCCAAAATATTGAATGGAATTGGCTTACAATATTGGTTATAAAGTATGATGGGAAGATTGTCTAATTCTTAATGTAAACCTAATTAAGCATGACTAATGTAACTTTTAATTCATAACCAAGGGTTTGCCAATCATTGGGACAACTCCCAACATACTCTTTCAAAATGAACTATGAATACAGTGACTACATTGAACAAAGTTCTTAATATTTATAAAGAATGGTATAAAGCTACCAAAATACATGAATAGAGTTAAGGTGAGTAATAACATAATTACAAGTCTTTAAATTATGAAAATGACCAAAATGGGGTGTTAAAGGAAGTGATACAACTCTCAATTACACCTAAGACAACTATGTTAAAGATATTCACAAAAGATAGTGCTAATAATCGTGAGACAAGTCTCATTAACACCAAGATGATAATGTAAGGTTCAATTCACATTTAATCAAGTAAATAAAGGAATGAACAGTTATCCAAAGATTTAAGTAAACCACATAACTAGAAGTAAGCTTCCATAATGTTTGAGTCAACTCTAAAATATGTAAAGAAAAAGAAGTTGAGCAAAGCACTGACTTATTAACATGAGCTAGTGCAAGCAAATGTAATCCTCATGAGATGAGGCTACCACCAAGGTGGATAAGTATTCTCCGTATGTATCCTAGTCTTCGAACTATGTTGCCTGCATATGAACTAGCAAGTGAGTTCCACCTAAGCGAGCTAGGTATGATGCGGTATAACTTTACCAGTTATTCCACCTTTTTTCAGTGTGGGGAACACCAGATTTTATGTCTATCTCACTTTATCTATGTCGTTTAATTCTCGAAGAAAGTATCCAGTTCATTATAGCCATGAACCCCTCTTTTCAGTGTGGGGAAGAAACTGACGTGGTTGCACTTTAGACGGTGAACACCCCTTTTCGGTGTGAGGTAGACTGATAATGATTCACCTCAACCATTGAATCACCTCTCTTCGGTGCCGGGTATACACTGGATTTCATGTTATCTTACATGATGTACTTCCGCTTATGCAAAAGAACTCTTTAAGAGAGTAAGAAATAATGAAGTATGTTTAAAGTGAACAATGGAGCAAAGTAGTGGAAACGTAAGTTCATAGTGAATTAAGAAAGTAAGAGCTTAAGAATATCAATCATCAATGCTTGATAAGAATGAAGTTTTCAGCAATTAGTGGGCATAGCCAATAATGACTTCTTTCATTATGAAAATGATCCAAGCCTAATAATATTGGCTTATAATGACATTTTTTAATATCAAAATGATCATCGCCAAATAAGATATGATTAAAATGATTTCATATATTATGCAATGAAACATATAACAGGAATACCCAATAAAGATTAACTTAGTAAGATTTCATGCCCCAAATGGTAGTTAAATCATTTCCTTAGTCCTTTGGATTGCTTACTTACTTACTTACTTCATTTTCTGTATGGGACTACAATGATTCATTTCACTTGTAAGTAAAACATAGGATAAAAGGAGATCATTGAACTACACAACAACAAGAAAAAAAAAAGACCGAAAATAAATTAAGTACAAAAAGAGGAGCTCTCTTGTTAAGGAGTATGAAATTTTAAAATTTGTGATCGGGTTGTTTTAAAATTATGTTCATGATTCTAAGGTATATAGAAAATGAGTTGTGTGCTTTGAATGCATTAAAATACTTAATATTCATACAACAATTCACAAATAACGAATTAGGAATGTCAAGTGATGTCACATTCAAAAAATGGCGTGTTGTTATAGGAAGAGCTCACCTTGATAATTCATAGTCCTTATGTGTATGTGTGCATACACCCATACTTATTACAAGTGTGTACTAACCTTATAAAATTATTATCTTTATAGGTCAAGGTTAGAGAGAAGGTTGGAAACTCATTAAAACTGTTTGGATTGTCGATCTCCAAACTTTGGTAGGTCCTCTTGATGTTAAATGATGCTACAGTTATCTATCTAGCCTAGTAATTTAGATATACCTAGTGGATTTTTTCCCTATAATTTATTTTCAGACGTTTATTTCGAAGCTTTGTACTAAGGCCATTTTGGCAAACTATTACATTATATATTGATCGTTTTATTTGAATTGATCCATCAATTGTAGATGGTTGTTTTAATTTGGGCTTAGTAGAATATTAATCTATGTAGAAAATATGTGAAGTCTATGTATACTTCATTATGTTTTAAAAGTTTTAAATTTTCTACAAATTTAACTATATGAATGTGATGAAAGCTAAGAAAAGGCTTGTCTGCGACCTCTGAGAGGTTTACGACGCTGGTCGCGATTCAAATTCCAAAATTTGGGTCGTGACACTGAGTCAATTTTTCCTATTGAGGGTCTTTGTTTGAAGGATAACCTCTCTTACAAGGAAGTTCTGTTTCAAATCCTTGATTGAGAAGGAAAGAAGTTAAGGAATAAAGGTGCCTTATATAAAGGTGTTATGGAAGAATCACCTAGTTTAGGGTGTAACATGGGAGGCCAAGACTGAATGAAGTCCTGTTACCTTCATATATTTGATAACTAAGGTTAGTTACTTCTATTAATAATGAAAATAATGACTAAAACTAAATTTTATTGATTTTTGATGAAGTTTTGTAAATGTGCATTTTAAACTCTTTTTACAGTGACTTACAATGAAATATGCTAATATTTTGTCATTTTTCTTGTTTGGGTTATGTTGTGTATTTTTATATGGTGTGTATTTAGGAAATGATATGTAGAATGTTTATTAGCTAAGATATGGAACAATTAACTCATAAATGTTATGTCTAGCTCTTGTTGTTGTGAGAATGATATTACGCATAATGCATTGTTGAGGATTATGTGTGGTAATTGAAGTTTTGAATTACCTTGAGTAAATAATATTATTTATGTTGTTAAATGCATTTTTATAGGTTGTCCTGCTATTCTTGAGTCTATTTTTCCTTCTAATTATTTTTAATGTCATTCGGGGACAAATGTTCCTAAGGGGTTGATAATGTAACACTTTGAAAATCGAAGATGTGTTATAGAGACTAACGTAAGCTTCATAAGGTGTGGACACTGTTTTAGGTCTATATTAATGAATATAAGTCATTTCGGGAGCCTAAAAACCAAAACATCCAAGGATGTCTGTGACGTCTAGAAATTAGTCAATGAGGTACTAGCGTGCCTTAGCCTATTTGACTAGATTTCACAAGTCTGAAAATTATTTAAATTGGTGGAATGGTGTATAAAATGTGTACAAGTTGATTCATAGTCGAAACGTCCGGGCATAACTCCCCATGGACCAACCAAGGGCCCTTGAGGAGGACCCTTGCAAAAGTTGTCAACGGTTTCACCAACAGATGCCTCAAACGGGCCGTTGGTGAATTCACGGGGCGTCCATGACACTTGTCTATGGGAACTTAGAAAAAATTATGGAAGGTTCATTTTTCATAGTATCTGAAATTACCTATAGATGTTCAGCACGGAAGAGGGGACTGGTCATCGATTGACCCATGTTCTGTCGATCGTGGTGTCATTTGTGAGGACTAGTTTTCACTGTAAGTTTTGTCTTAGGTTAATTAATTAAGTGGATTAGTTATTAATTTAATTAGGTACTATGGGAGGTCTAATTAAGTGAGTAACCCCCTTTATAAAGTCCTAACCTAATTAAGAATAACATAAACTTATGTAATTCCCAAATCCAAAACTCTCTTCCTTCTCTCTTATTTCTCTCTCTAGTGAAGAACTTCATTGAAGACAAACCTTGGGGAGGTTTAAAAGGCTAAAAATATTCAATTTTCACCATAAATATTCATCAATTACAAAAGGTATGGGATCTCTTTCACCTTTGAGACCTCTTTGCTCAAAGGGTTCCATCAAATTGGTATCCAAAATTGGGTTTTAAAGTGGGTTTCATCCAATCTCGAAGTTTATGTTAGAATTGATTTTTTTATGATTTCTTTTGGATATAATGAATAGATTAACATGTATTATAACTTAATTATAATATATCTTGATGGTTTGGAATAGTTCGTAGAAGATGACCTTTACCCCGTAACTCTAGGTGTTGATCTTGATTTGAATTATATTGTATATCTTCAATTGACTTAGTTATTGGTCGAATTACTACTAGATTATTTTTTTATACTAATCATAAATTAATTAGGGTGAATTATGTTCCTTTCATTCTATTTGTTGAGAACTAATCTAGGTTATGAAGTATGTTGTGAATTGACCTAAGTGTCTAGTCTTATATTATGAACTAGTATTGAATTGTTATTTAGTGATTCTTTTAGTTATCATGTTGACGATTGAATTATAGTGATGTTATACCCTAATTGGGTTGAGTTAAGGGTTGAAGTAATACCTTGATAATGGGTTATGTAGGAGACGTGGTAAGTCTTGTGATCCCTATTCTTTACTTCAAATTGTGGTTAATTGTGATTAAATCATGAAATTGTATTGGAGTATGCCTTGTATAGGATTTATAGGGTGGCATGATGTTTAATTGAAATGTATTGACTATGTTTTGTGAGGTTTTGGCTATGATGTAAATGTTATAAGGGTGGTGAATGATTTACCAATGTGCCTTATCATAATATGAAAATGTTAATATGTTAACCTCACCTATATGAATTTTAATGACATTATTATACTCATGGAATTCTTATTGATGATGATTATACAAGGGTAACACCCCATGACCTACAATAAGCTATAATGATAAATAAAGACATTAAAGACATTTCAAAAAGGGACTCTAGCTTAGCACCAAGTAAACTAGAGTGAAGAGTGTCCCTTCCCACATAGCGAAGGTAGGATCACTAATGTACTCTTGATATTGAATACTATAATGAATGTATCATAGAGGTATTTCCAACTATATATTCTAATTCTTGAACTATGTTTCCCGAATAGGAATACTAGCTAGTGGATCCACGTAGTTGTTGTGTTCATGTTTTTGTAATACCTTGGCATGTATCCTGCCTTTTTTGGTGTAGGTTTTCATGACGCCGGATCCATATTAGCTCATGTGTTCTATGTCGATTAAGGCAAGATGTTACCAAAACGTAAAATGTATTAAAAGAATGAACTCTAACTAGGATAACCAAAGGGGTTTAGCTTAGTCTAGGTAGGGGTATGGAACTCAACCTAAACATTTCACTAGTTAGCCTTGAGAGAAGTCATAAGAGAATGTTCTTATGTATGAATATTCTTATTATGGTTCATGATATATATATGGTGAACTTGCATATTGTTGATACTATATGTTTATTGGTGTCACTTATGAATATGTATTGGTCTTTATTGTGAAAGTATGACACTATGTACTCTTAAATGTCATGTTATGTGAAGTGGAATGTTAGTGATGATTCTTGTTGAGTTATTTGATTGAGTAAGGTTATGGAGATTTTCTTGGCAATTTCACTTTCTTACTTGATAGGTGTCCATGGGCAATTGTCTTACTTTGGTTATGCTGAAATGTACATTTATTCATGCATGTGGTTATTTGTCACTTGATGATAGAGTTATTTGACTATGCATGCAATTACATGATATGTATGTTTAATTGACTAGTTTTGATGTTGTTGGTCTTGTAATGCATATGTCTATGACTTAATTAATATGCCTAAGTGATTTGGTGTAGTATTGTTGATTGTGCATAACGGTTTTCAAAGTAAATTTCATACTTAATGAAATGTAATATTTAGGATGTTTTCGTGATGTGGGTGCATATGGTCTCATACTTAGTACAAGTGATGTACTAACACCATTTATTCCTTTTCCCCAACATTTTAGGTTCCGGTCATTGAAGGACTTTTGGAGACGACATTGAAGAAGCCTTGAAATTCCTACCAATCCAAGTAGGGTAGGTCCTCACTTTCCGAGGGAGATGCCACTATCAATAACTGATGTTGTTTTTTGTATAAAGATTCTTATGTTTCTTTCCTTTTCATTGGGATACTAAATATTGTATGACCTATATGTGGTCTTGTTTCATTGATGTATGGGATAGGCCCAATTTGATATACACTTATTAGATTGTTATGAGATGAGACGACTATTTTTTAGACTATGTTAAATTTTATATGCTTATGTTCAATAAAAGTAGAAGACTATAATCTTCATATGCAAAGGGTCTATGTAAACTCGATATATATATACTATGTGTATGTATAGGTCTACGTAAACCACCGAGTAGAAGTAATATAAAGTTTAAAATATCCACTAATTTTTACCTATGACTGTAATGATGTAAGCTAAAAGACTAGTATTTGTCCTCAATGAGGAAGATGTCGCCCGTCACGTCTAGGGGGTATTCCCAGATATGACACTAGAATTGGATGTTGATTAGTCTTAAAGACACTTTGTTCATTCTCTTTCATTTAAGTACTGCGATGGTATATCCTAGATGTGGCTTCTGTTGTAGTAATGTTTGGGCTATGCCCAATTGTTGTACTCTTGTTTAGATTGTTATGGTAGGAGACATTCGTTTTAAGACTATATCTTATCTTATACATATATATTCCATAAAAGTAGAAGACTTTGTAATCTTCTTATACGAAGGGTCTATGTATACACGATATGAATATATTATGTATATGCGAGAAGTCTATGTAAACCTCATGATATATAAAGAAGAAATGTTTCATGTTCGCCGCATTTTTAACCTATGAATGTAAGGATGAATGTTAAGAGGATACTTTTAGTATTATCGAAGGACGATGACGTCGGTTACGTCTACGGGGTACTTCTTGGATGTGACAACCTCAGTGATTGAGGACACTTTTTGTCACCATGTAGGCGCGACGCGCCTGGCCTTCCCCGGGTGCGTCTAACGGATTTTCAACTCATTTTTAATCTCCAAGCCCTCCAAACCTCCCTCGTTATTTCAACAAACCCTTGGGACTATTCTTACACTTAGAAACTAAAATTAACTCAGAAACAACCGAAGAAACAAGAATCAACCAACAATAGGTAGGCAACTATTCAATCAGCAAGAATTCGACATTTTCCTTCAAAACCATCAATTCTTAACATATAAACAACTTATAAATTGTCTAATTGAAACAAATTAGTGTGTGTGCATGAACTTACCCAACACAAAAAGAACTTACATACCTTTATAGAGATCACCCCTGACAAATTCCACTTGAAATTCCTCGGCATTTTTTACGAAACCCTAATTTTTCTTCCCTTTTCCTTCTTCTCTTCTTTTTTCTCCCAAAATCTAAGAATGATTTGTTTTTTCAAAACATAATTAAGGATTATTTTTTCCCCAATTAAACCCTTAAAACTAATTAGGAAATAATTAGGTGAAAAGACTATTTTGTCCTTACTAAAATTCGATAGGTATATCTCTCTCACACGATATTGAAAATGGGAAAACACTGCGATGTTAGAAAGATCTTTAAAAGGGATTTCCAAACATATCAACAACTACCTCTAACTCCTCCTGAGTTAGAAAATATATTTATTTGAAAATGACCAAAACTCACTTCATAAACTTGGAGAAATTTTCCAGATTTTCCCCTTTATTTCCAAAAGTGGTTATGCTTAATTTCTTTGCTTATTCTTAGTTATTTCAAGTCATGAGACGTACCAATATGTCCCCCATGGGAACATTCATCCTCGTATGAGATTTCTTTCATTAAGATAAGAATGATAACCTCATGCTTAAAATTAAGAAATCAAAACCAAGTAATAAAATGCTTATTCATAGCTTACAAAGTACCAAGAAGATAATTAATACCTTGATCTATGTTCTCTCGGATTCAAAGAGATGTGGTTATCTCTTGTTCATATCCCCTTTTCAGCTTCCCAAGTCGCTTCTTCAACAAACAGGTTCCTCTAAAGGACTTTGACTGACGCAACCTCATTTCTTCTCAACTTGCGAACTTGGAAATCTCAAATTTTAACCGGAGTTTCTTTTAAGGATAATCCATCCTTAGTCCGAACATTTTCAGTTGGTACAATCAATGAAGGATCACCCATGCAATTCTTCAACATGGAGATATGTAATATTTGATGAACCACTGATAACTTTTGTGGTAGCTACAATTCAGAAGCTACATTGTAAAATCTCTTATATATTCTATAAGGACAAATACATCGGGCAATATGTTTCCCTTTTATCAAACCTCATAAAACCCTTCATGGGTGAAACTTTCAAATATACCCAATAATCCACTTCAAAATCAAACGGCCTTCTCCTAACATATATGAAGGACTTTTGGCGACTTTATGTCATTTTCAATCTCTCTTGAATCACCTTCACCTTCTCGGTGTCTTAGTGAACTAGATCTGGTATTATCAACATTGTTTCATCAAGTTCAAACCACCCAATGGGATATATGCATCTTCTTCTATAAAAAGCTTCATATGGATCCATTTTGGATGCTTGAATGGTAGCTATTGTTGTAAGTGAACTCAATGAGAGGCAGGTAATAATCCTAATTCCCCATAAAATAAATCACACAAGCCCCCAACACATCTTCTAAGGTATGGATAGTACGCTTTGCTTTCACATTCGTCTTTGGATGAAGAGCAATGCTTAAATTCAACTTTTAACCCAAACACTTCTGGAAATACTTCCAAAACTGAGCAGTAAATTATGCACCTCTATTTGAGATGATGGACAATATGACTGCATGAACACTCACTCCCTCCATAATGTATTACATCGAATAATCCTCTATAGAATGAGTGGTCTTTACTGCCAAAAAATGTCCAAATTTTGTCAGTTTATCGACAATCACATAAATTGAACCATGAAGTCTACGAGACCTTGGCAAGACTATAATGAAGTTCATATTAATCATATCCCACTTCCATACTGGAAGTTCTATATTCTGAGCTAACCCTCCAGGCCTTTGGTGTTGTACTTTAACTTTCTGGCAATTCAAGCACTTGGCAACAAACTCAGCAATATCCTTTCTCATAACTTCCCACAAAAATACCTCTGTGAAGTCGTGGTACATCTTGGTGGAACATGTATGAATAGAATATCTGGATTTATGAGACTCCTCCATGATCCTATCTTGGAGTCCATCCACCCTAGGTACAAAAAATCTACCTTGATACTTATCTCCACCTTGTTCAAAAAAGTCGATACTTCTTGATTATGAACATTTGCATTAAAAACAAGCAAATTGGAATCTTGTTCTTGCTTTTCTTTCACCTCTGACACAAGTGATGATTCATCCCAATTTGTAACCACTATCCCTACTTTTGTTGAATTATAAGTTAAGACTCTTAAGCATGCAAGTCTGTTCACATCTTTAGGTAACTACCTCTTTTCTTCCTCAAAATGGGCTGTACTCCCCATGAATAACTTGTGTAAAGCATCAGCAACCACGTTAGCCTTACCCAGGTGTTAAATAATACTCATGTCATAATCCTTGAGTAATTCTTACCACCTCCTCTGTCTTAGATTGAGCTCTTTCTAGGTGAATACATATGGTAGGATCTTTTGATCAATGAATATATAAACATGAACGCCATACAAGTAGTGAATCCATATCTTCAAGGCAAAAAAACTACAATAGTCAACTCCAAGTCATGGATTGGGTTATTTCTCTCATGAACCTTCCACTTTCTTGATGCATAGGTTGTTTCTTTGCCATCTTGCATTATACAGAACCCAAATAAACTATAGAGGCATCACAATACACCACAAAACCTTGAGTACCCTCTAATAAGGTCAATATTGGGATAGTAGTCAACCTTTTTTCAATTCCTGAAAGCTTTTTTTACAAGCTTCAGACCATTGAAACTAATATATCTTCTGAGTCAAACTTTGTCAAAGGACACGAAAAATATGAAAACCCCTTAACATACCTTCTATCATAGAAAGCCAAACCCAAGAAACTCGTTATATCAATTGGAGACGTAGATCTAGGCCAACTTTGAACTGCTTCAATCTTTTGGTTATCCACTCTAATTCAATCACCAGAAACTATATGGCCCAAGAGTTCTATAGACTTAACCCAAAACTCACACTTGGATAACTTGACATACAACTTCTTATCTTTGAACGTCTGAAGGACTATCCTGATGTGATTACTATGATATTCTTCATTATTTGAATATATTAGTATGTCATCAAGACGATAACACATATATAAAAATAAGTTTTGAAGACTATTTATAAGGTCCATGAATGCTGCTAGTACATTATTAAAACCAAATGAAATGAGCAAAAACTGATAATACTCATATATGGTTCAAAAATCTATCATCAGAATTTCACACTCCCTAACTTTCAACTGATGGTAGCTAGATCTGGGGTCTATTTTTTAAAAAGTTGTGGAACCCTCAAGTTGATCGAAAAGATCGTCTATCAATGGGAGAAGATACTTATTATTGATGATAAATTGTGGTAGTTTATACACATCCTAAGGGAACCATCTTTCTTTCTTAAACATAGGACTAGAGCGCCCCAAGGTGAGATACTTGGTCAATTGAATCCTTTATCTAACAGATCTTTCAGCTATTTTCTCAACTCCTTTAACTATGTTGGAGCCATTGTATATGGCGGAATAGCGATAGCATGAATGTCTGGGATGATTTCTAATGCCGAAGTATATTTCTCTCTCAGGAGGGACTTTGGGTACATCATCAAGAAAAAGTTATAGAAAATCCTTTATTATAGAGACTGACTGAAGGGAAGGTACCTCAACACTTGAGTAATTAATTCGGACTAAGTGATAGATAATCCTTTTGATACTAACTTTTTCACCTCAAGGTATGAAATGAAACGACCCTTAGTTAGTACTAAACTACTACTCCATTCAATAACTGACTCATTAGGAATCTGAAACTGGACAATTCCATTTCTACAATCTATTGATGCATAAAAAGCATGAAGCCAGTCTATACCTAGAATGACATCAAAATCTACCATGTATAACTCCACTAGATTAGACCTGGGGTACTTGTAATTGATTGAAAAAGTAGAATCATGATACACTCTTTCTAATAGAATAGACTCTCCAATAGGATTTGAAACACAGAAAGGTTCACAAAATTTCTCAGGAAAAATCTCAAATTTATTTGCAACATAAGGAGATACAAAAGAAAAACTTGTTGTTGGGTCTAGCAAGGAATAAACATCAAAAGTAAAGACATTGATATACCCGTGAAAACATCTTGAGAGTTCCCTTGCTCTTCGCGGCTAGTTATTGCGTATAGGTGGTTTGCCTCTCCCTTAGTTCCAAAAGTTGATCCTTTAGGTGAAGCCCTATCTAGTGGAGTAACGAATGAAGATTGGGATTTGTTGCCCGAATTTCCAGTACCCTGCCTGTTCTTCGGGTACTCCCTATGAATGTGCCCTCTTATTAACACTTGAAGAAACCTGTATGGCCCTCATGACATTTAACTGGGTGGTTTCTTCAACACATAGCACATACAGAATCCCAATTACCTCTTTGTGCCACACTACCTTGAGACTACACTGGTTTAGCTCTGAAGTTCTATAAATTCTAGCCATGATGCTCACCTTTGTTTCTGGGTGCAGGAGCACCAGCAGATGATGGTGCATGCCCCTTTTGTTTCTGAAATTGTGGTCGATTTGAACCACCTTTTTGTTGCCCAGATGCAATACCAATTTTAGCTTTCTTATCCTTTACTCTTATCTATCCCTCAGATTCTCCACTTCAACCTGCTGAACATACACTATAAACTTTGATATGCCTATATTGCCTATCAACATTGAACCTCTGCCCTCTTTGCTTGAAGCACGCCCCAAGCCAGCACAAATAAGCTCATTCTGCTCTTTATGTCCTTAATCATTTGAGGAGCATGGCGGGATAGTTCGGTGAACTTCTAACCATATTTATGTACACTCTAGGAGTTTTTTTCCATGTAAGGAACTCCCTTACCATAGCTTCCTTTAGTTGTCGGGGAAAGAAGCACCTCAAGAAACCTTCTTCAAAGCAAGCACAACTCGGATGTTGTAAATCCCCATCGCTGACCTCCTTCCGTTGATCGAACCACGTCCTAGACACATTATTCAGTTGATATGCAGGTTGCTTAACTTTTTAACCACAACCATATGCCTCACATCAAAAACCTTCTTCAACTCTTTCACAATGTTTTCCAGATCCTCAGTAGTGCTTGAACAAGTGAAACTAAGATGATTTATTCTCTTCTCAAGAACTCATGAATCCTCGAAGTGTCAACCTCTTCTTGTCAAGCCCCTGTCTGTTTCCAAGCATGGTTAGTCACCGCTTGGCTTAACATCTGAATAGCCTCACGGAACTCAACATTGGTGACTTCTCTTAGAGGTTGCACGTTCGATGCATTTTGTTCCTCTAGTTCCTCAACATTTATTTTAGATGGAAGACCTCTTACTTCTCTTCGTGGAGGTATGATTTTAAAATAACGAAGACCATAGTAATGAGTATCATGTTTTTAATAGATTAGGATGGCTCCTAATTTGTTGTTCACCTTTGAGATAATTTATGGCATAGTCCTATGAAACTTGGGTAGTAACTTATTGTGTAAAGCATGTTATGAATTTGGTATTTGGGTTAAATGTCTGATTTGAAGTATTTAATGAGATTATTTGATGAGTTGATATAGAAACTGCGACTTCAGCCGATTTATGGATTGTGACTTGGAAATCATATTCATGATGTCCTGTACATAATTTTAAGCATCATATTGTATATGAATGACAATTTTTTTCGTGTGGGAATCATATGGAAGGTAATTTTGATTTACAGAGGAAGCACTCGTTTACTGACAAATGTTTAAAGGTAATGTTACTACTTGATGAAGTTTATGGCCTCCAATATTATTCAATTGGAAAACGTTCATTGATATACTTGATACAAATGTACCTTATGTTATTCCTCTGATCAATCATGAATATTCCTTTTAATTGATCAATGGTTGGTTCTATGAAAACTCAAGTTGATTTTGGGTACTTGATATGATGTGGTATTGGGGTATTTTTTAGTCTGAGGTCATTGTTGGATGGTTATATGGACTTTGCAAGTTTCCCATACATCTCAATTTACAACACATCAAATGTGGATGTTAAGTGTACACTAATAAGATCATATGCAATTGAATTTCATACTTATTAGTTGTTTTATTAACTTTTGTTATTGTATTGATTAAGTTGTTGGCACTTTTCAGAGTGCAAGTCTATTAATATTTTGTATGTGATATAGTACTATTTCTTAATAAATCTATAATATTTAGAGAATATACGTGATTTTCTATTCATACAATTCTTATTGTATATTTTCTGATGCATGTTTCGATACTAGTGATATTTGTTGACTCTGGTCATGCAGAATACTTGTGACCCAAAGTTGTGGTTAGCTCCTCATATTTGGAAAATTTACCCAACTTCGTTTATCTTTACTTTATACCTTTACTGCTTCTTAGTTAATTGAAGTATGTACTAGAATTATTGTTTTTCTTTTATTAGAAAGCTCTCAATACATCAAAATATTAAGTCTAGTACATACTTCAATTGTCTAAGAAGTAGTAAAGCCATAAATAGTTAAAGATAGTTGAAATTGGGTATGGTCTCCAAACAGGAGGAGCTAGCCAAGGGAGGTCTATATAAATCCAACAGTGACCTTAATTTTTTTCGTAAAATACGGATCATTCCCTCCCCTATAATTTCATATTATAATGTTCATAGATTTGTTCATATTAGGTGGTTTATCATGGGAATGTCCCTTCTAAATTTTATGGAGGCTTCCATGTTCGGATTCTTCACTGTTGGGTTCATTACTAGCACATAGTTTCCACTGTAAGGGTTAAAAGGGTGTCCAATATCTATTATGTTTTTTAAGAAATTTGGTGGACAACTAACTATGAATTTCTTGTTGTATTTTTTTTGTAAATCATTACTTTTATTTCCCTTAACATGACTATTATGTCCTTGTATCTCTCATTATTTCTTGAGCTTCCACTACTTCAAGGATTTTGTATTCTCAAGTCTAAATGGAACTAAGTTTACATGAGGGATCCCTATTGTAAACTTAGTTCAGTTAGACTTGTGAATACAAACACCTATAAATCAGAAAAATCATTTGAGATAATGAGAGAAACAAGAACGAAAAGAGTTGTGATAAAGGAAATAAAATTATAAAAACAATGATTTACAATGAGAAATACGACCAGAAAATTTTACTTTTCTGTCCACCTAATGTTTGAAAATTTTAATACATATGATGCACTCTTTATGTCCTTAGATAGGGAATTATATACTTGTAATGAACCCTACATTAAAGAATCTAAATATGAATGCTTTTATATTGAACCAATGTAGGGTGGAAGCGGAATTAAGAGTGAGAGAGAGAGATGTATATGAAAGGAATGATTTTATTATGAGGGAGAACCCTCTATTTATACAATCAGATTTACATGTATGGCCAATATAAATGGCAGACACTTACTTTTACACATGGCCTAATTATGTTTGGCCGACGCATAACGACAAAAACTTTACATGACAGTGGCCTTTACTTTATTTATGGCCGACACGACTTTTTACATATGGCCTTTTTTTATATGGCCGACGCAAAACAACAAAATACAATAATACTATTACAATAATATTATTATTACATTAATATCTTATTTTTGTAAATAAGTAATTTATCTTATTCTAGTTGTACCTCAATGTGGGGTGGAAGCGGAATTAAGAGTGAGAGAGAGATGTATATGAAAGGGATGATTTTATTTTGAGGGAGAACCCTCTATTTATACAATCAAATTTACATGTATGGCCAATATAAATGACCGACACTTACTTTTACACATGTCCTAATTATATTTTGCCGACGCATAACGACAAAAACATTACATGACAGTGGCCTTACTTTATTTATGGCCGACACGACTTTTTACATATGGCCTTTTTTTATATGGCCGACGCAAAACAACAAAATACAATAATACTATTACAATAATATTATTATTACATTAATATCTTATTTTTGTAAATAAGTAATTTATGTTATTCTAGTTGTACCTCAGGGATTATGTCATCACCTTGGTTACACTTAGAACATATATGGTCTGGATATTTATGACGAACTAACTTACAATATCTTGTCATTAGTTCTTCAGAGATGAATCCTTATTTTATTGCTCTAGTTGTTGCAGTAGCTTCTGGTTTTAATAAGGACAAAATCCATTTCTGGACTTCCTCCATATCTGCTTACCTTATCTCTCGCGAATTGGCATATATTTGTCACGACCCAAATCGGGCCGCGACTGGCACCCACACTTAGCCTCCTATGTGAGCGAACCAACAAATCTAAACCCCATCATTTCAAACATAATGAACAAAATACAATGCGAAAGACTTAAAACTCATTAATAAAAATAGATTAATAACTTCTAAAACTCAAACACTTATTATTATACCCAAAATCTGGAAGTCATCATCACAAGAACATCTATCCTCGAGTTACTAATTCTAAGAGTATCTAGAAAGCTAAAATAATATAAAGCTAGTCCATGCCGGAACTTCAAGGCATCAAGACATGAAGAGGAGGATCCAGTCCAAGCTAGAAGCATTAGCTCACCCTGAAATCCAGTGTAATGAATACTGGCTAGAGTTGCGGTTGAGTTGAAGATGACGGTACGTTTGCTGCACTCCACAATGAACAAAAGAAAACATATACAAGTAGGGGTCAGTACAAACACAAGTACTGAGTAGGTATCATCGGCCAACTCAAAATAGAAAACAGTATATATCAGATAACATCATAAAATCAACTACAATACTCAACATGCGGCATTTACAATTACGATAACCTTTGGTTACAACACCAAGCACATCAATGAGGACTCACGTCTCCTCATCATACTCATTTGGGAATTAGGTTCATTAAATTGAATATATTAACATCTTTCAAGATTCATTATCTTTATTCCTCTCGTGTGGGTACGTGACACTCTCCTCATATACTATGCTGGTGTCGGAACGTGACACTCTGATCCTCATTCTATCTTGGTGTCGGAACGTGACACCCGATCCATATTCTATCCTGGTACCGGAATATGGCACCCGATCCATATACTATCCTGGTGTCGAAACGTGACACTCCGATCCTCATATACTATCCTGGTACTGGAACGTGGCACCCGATCCATATACTATCCTGGTGTCGGAACGTGACACTCTAATCCCCAAATACTATCCTGGTACAAGAACATGGCACCCGATCCCCTAATCTCACTACTTTCGTTCATCAAGCCTTCTCGTATACTAAGGCATCATCATTAACAAAGTAGATTAGGGTTTCTTTTTCAAAATTTAGGATTCAATAACTTCATCATGCTTATCTCATTACAATTACATAATCACATTCATGCAAGCATACAATTAAGCATATAGAAGGGTTTACAATACTACCCATACATATAATTCGCTATTAAGTGTTTACTATGTATAGTATAAAAACCATAACCTACCTCCACCGAAGATTCGTGATCAAGCAAGCAAATTTCCCAAAGCTTTGTGTTATCCCCTTCTCGATCGATCCTCTCTCTCTCTTCTTGTTCTTTCTATTTTCTTTATTCAAACCCTCTTTCTTTTACCCTAATTAGCATATAATTAAGAATAAAAGATGGCAATAATAACCCACTAATTAACTTAAGGTTACCTCTTTTAACCCCCAAGTAATTAGACTTATTAATATTAACCCACTAATAACTTAAGGTTACCTCTTTTAACCCCCAAGTAATTAGACTTATTAACATTAACCCATTAACTTTATAATTAAAGCAGGAATAGTCAAAAATGTCCCTTAAAACATTAAAGAAAACCGACCCAGCCTGGGATTAAGCAGCCTGTGACGGGCCGTCGTGCCTGCGGTGGTCCGTCCTGCTGCTCCGTCACAGAGTTCAGAGACTCAATTCTCTGAAGAGTCTGTGACGGTTCGTCACACCTGTGACGGTCCATCCTGTCATTCCGTTACGAAGTTCAGAGAGTCGATTTCAGTACCCATTTTTTAGATTTTCTAAGTGTTTTGAAACGAGACCCCTCGACGGTCCGTCGTGGGTTCCGTCGTCTCAGCCTGTTTTCCCAGAAATAAATTTGCTGCTCAAAACGACCAAACAGGTCGTTACAATAGATACCAATTTACCCATCGTTCGTCCCCGAACGATCACAAGAAGGAAAGCAAGGGAGAAAAGGAGTACCTGAATCTGTAAACAGGTGTGGGTATCTTTCTCGCATATCAGCCTCTTTCTCCCAAGTGGCTTCTTCGACTGGTCGATTCTTCCATTGAACTTTGATGGATGCAATCTCCCTTGATCTCAACTTTCGAATTTCTCTATCTAGAATGGCAACAAACTCCTCCTCATAAGTCAAATTCTCGTCAAGCAAAACTGAATCCCAACGAATGATGTAGTTTCCATTCCCATGGTATCTTTTCAGCATAGACACATGAAATACCGGATGCACTCCGGACAGCCCTGTAGGCAAGGCTAACTCATAAGCCACCTCCCCTACTCGCTTAAGTATTTCAAAGGGACCAATATACCTTGGGCTTAATTTTCCCCTTTTTCCAAAATGCATTACCCCTTTCATGGGTGAAACCTTCAGCAAGACCTGTTCACCCTCCATAATCTCCAAGTCTCTAACCTTGCGATCCGCATATTCCTTTTGCCTACTTTGCGCCGCTAGAAGCTTTTCTTGAATAGATTTCACTTTATCTAACGATTCACTCAGAAGGTCAATACCCCAAGGTCTAACTTCAAATGCATCAAACAAGGCAATGGGAGACCTACATCTCCTCCCATACAATGCTTCGAAAGGAGCCATATCAATACTTGAGTGATAGCTATTGTTGTATGAGAACTCTGCTAAGGGTAAGAAGTTATCCCAATGTCCTCCAAATTATATCACACATGCACGAAGCATATCCTCCAACACTTGAATTGTTCGCTCAGACTGACCATCGGTCTGAGGGTGAAATGCAGTACTAAGGTCCAACCTAGTACCTAATTCAGCATGCAATGTTCTCCAAAACTTAGAAGTAAACTGCGTACCTCTATCTGATATGATAGAAAGTGGAACTCCATGCAATCGAACAATTTCTGAGATGTAGAGCCTGGCTAACTTCTCTGCATTATAAGTCACCTTGATCGGAATGAAATGTGCAGACTTAGTTAATCTTTCCACAATTACCCAAATAGAGTCAAACTTCCCCAATGTCTTTGGAAGACCAACCACGAAGTCCATTGCAATTCTCTCCCACTTCCATTCAGGAATGGGCATTCTCTGAAGTGTTCCTCCGGGCCTCTGGTGTTCATACTTTACTTGCTGACAATTTGGACATTTGGCAACAAACTCCACAAAGTCACGCTTCATTCTACTCCACCAAAAGTGTTGCTTTTGGTCACGATAAATCTTTGTTGCACCAGGATGTATAGAATACCTTGAACTAGGAGCCTCTGTCAGAATAGTGTTGATCAAATCATCGACGCGGGGTACACATACCCTTCCCTTGATTCTCAAAACACCTTCCTCATCGATTTGTGCTTCCTGAGCCTCTCCTCGCAATAATTTATCTTGGATTCTGCTTAGTTTCTCATCCTCAAACTTTTTTCCCTTAATCTTGTCAAGAAAAGAAGATCTTGCCTCCACACAAGCCAACAATCCTCCCTTCTCATTTACTTCTAACCTCATCAAGTCGTTAGCCAGAGTCTGAACCTATCTAGACAATGGACGTCTAGAAACTTGCAAGTTAGCTAGACTTCCCATGCTCCCTGCCTTTCTACTTAAGGCGTCTGCCACAACATTAGCCTTTCCCGGATGATACAAGATAGTGATGTCGTAGTCCTTCAGTAGTTCCATCCATCTCCTCTGTCTCAAGTTCAAATCTTTTTGAGTAAAGACATACTGTAGGCTACGATGATCCGTGTATACTTCACACTTAACCCCATATAGATAGTGTCTCCATTGCTTTAAGGCAAACACTATCGCAGCCAATTCCAAATCATGGGTCGGGTAATTGCGTTCATGCACCTTTAATTGCCTTGAAGCATAAGCAATTACATTCTTCTCTTGCATTAGCACCGCACCCAAGCCAGAATAGGATGCATCACAATAGACAATGAAATTCTTACCTTCCACTGGCAAGGTAAGGATTGGTGCGGTAGTCAACAAAGTCTTGAGCTTCTGGAAGCTTTCTTCACATTCATCCGACCATACAAATGGAACATTCTGCTTAGTCAAGTTCATCAATTCGGAAGCAATGGAAGAGAATCCCTTGACAAATCGACGGTAATAGCTAGCTAAACCAACAAAGCTCCTTATTTCTGACACATTAGTAGGTATTACCCAATTCTTTACTTTCTCAATCTTAGAAGGATATACCATCACCCCATCTTTCGAAACCACATTCCCCAAGAAGGACACTGAATCTAGCCAAAACTCACACTTGGAGAATTTGGCATAAAGCTTTTTCTCCCTCAACATTTCCAATACCATTCTCAAATGCTCTTCATGTTCCTTCTTGCTCTTTGAGTATACCAATATATTATCACTAAATACGATCACAAAGAGATCCAGATATGGCTTAAAAATCCCGTTCATCAAGTTCATGAAAGCAGCAGCGGCATTCGTTAGACCAAAAGACATTACTACAAATTCGTAATGCCCATACCTAGTTCGAAAAGCAGTCTTTGGCACATCCGTTTCCCGTATCTTCAATTGATGATAACCGGATCTCAAGTCAATCTTAGAGAAGACACAAGCACCTTGTAACTGATCGAACAAGTCATCAATGCGAAGAATGGGATACTTGTTCTTAATAGTTACCTTGTTCAATTGTCGGTAGTCTATGCACAGCAGAAAACTCCCATCCTTCTTCTTCACAAATAACACCGGAGCACCCCAAGGAGATGCACTTGGTCTAATGAAGCCTTTGCTCAACAACTCTTGAAGTTGGGCCTTTAACTCTCTTTACTCCGCGGGAGCCATTCTATAAGGGGGTATAGAAATGGGGCGAGTGCCCGGTTCAAGATCAATGCAGAAGTTAATATCCCTATCTGGTGGCATACAAGGAAGGTCTGCAGGAAACACATCTAAAAATTCGCGGACTGTCGAAACTGACTCAATTGAAGGTACTTGGGTAGTGTCATCCCTGAGATGTGCCAAGAAAGCTAGACAACCCTTACTAACCATTTTCTTAGCAAGAAGAAAAGAAGACAATACGAACCGGATTGGAAGTGTAGTCACCCTCCCACACTAACGGATCTGTCCCAGGCTTGGCTAACGTCACAGTTTTAGCATTACAATCCAAGATCGCAAAATTCTTAGAAAGCCAAGTCATACCCAGAATTATATCAAAATCAACCGTTTCTAATATAACCAAGTCAACATAAGTGTTGCTCTCCATAAAAGTCATAGGACAAGACCTATACACCTCACCTTCTCAACTATCACAGACTCACCCACCGGAGTAGAAACACGAATAGGCATGTCAAGCAATTCACAATTTAATTTAAGACCAGTAGCAAATGAGGAAGATACATATGAAAATGTGGATCCAGGGTCAAATAATACAAAAGCCATTCAATCACAAACCAAAAGATTACCTGTGATGACAGCATCTGATGTCTCCGCTTCTGACCGCCCAGGGAAAGCGTAACAATGGGCCCTATCACCTGTCTGCCCATTGCCTCTACCAGGCTGCACTGCAGTAGTTCCCATTTGTCCGTCACCCCGACCGTTTTTGTGACCACCATTACCTCGACCACCGCGTCCTCCAGAATGACGGCCTCTTCCATGACCACCTCTACCTCTAGCTATTGGGGGTCTATAACTCTGTTTTGGACAATTCCTCCTTATATGTCCAGTCTCCCCACATCCATAACACTCCCTGGAGTCAAGCATTGGTCTCTCAGAGAAGTGTTGACCGGTATGAGGTGGACCCCCAACTACAGTTTGTAGTGAAGACTGAATTGGTCGGACTGAGTAACCTCCTGAACCCTGTCCTCTAGAGTAAGAACCATTAAAGTCACCTCCCTTTCGAAGCCTTTTTGATGTTGTTGCCATGGTGATGTCATCTGGCTTCACTCCCTCTACCTCTATCACGAAGTCTACCATTTCTTGAAAAGATTTTGCCGTAGCCGCTACCTGTACGGCTGAAATCCGCAATTCTGACCTTAACCCCTTCACAAAACGGCGAATCCGCTCTTGTGGACTGAAACAAAGTTGGGTGGCATACCTGGATAATGCACAAAACTTAGCCTCATATGCGGTAACCGACATCCTACCTTGCTCTAGGCTCAAGAACTCATCTCTTTTCCTATCCCTCAAAGTACGGGGGATATACTTCTCCATAAACAAGCTAGAGAATGATGCCCAAGTCATAGGTGGTGCCTCTGTTGGTTGACACTCAACATGTGACCGCCACCACATTTTGGCGTTCCCTTGGAATTGATAAGTCACAAACTCAACACCAAACCGTTATACTATACCCATCTTGTGTAGTAGCTCATGACAGTCCACCAGAAAATCGTAGGCATCCTCAGATTCAGCACCCTTGAAGACTGGAGGTTTCAATTTCAAGAACTTACTGAAAAGTTCATGCTGATCATTTGTCATTATAGGCCCTGTAGTCAGACGAGGAAACGTGCCTATTTCCAATGAGGCATCCATGCGGGGAGCCATAGTAGCCGCATGTTGTACCTCCGGAGCCTGAGGTGCTGGTGTAGAAAACACTGGAGGCGCTTGGCCTTGATCACATAACCCGCTAAGATAAGCAAGAACCTGATTGATCAACTCTAGGGTAGGTTGGGGTGGTAATTCCTCATTCTGTACTTGTTCATTTTCTCCATCCTCCCCTTCTCTTACTACTTCCTCAGTCGGTGGAGGATTCACCGCCCTAGTACCAGATGGGCCAGTCGTTCGTCCTATTCCTCTAGAGGACGTCCTCCAGCGTCCTCTACCGCGGCCTCTTGCTACTGCTCCTCTTTGAGCTACAGTCTCAGTGGCTGGCTCAGATGCATCTTGTATTGCCGATGTTGATGTTGGCGTGGTTGTTGCTCTAGTTCTAACCATCTGCGAAATAGAGTGAAGATGGTCAGATACCAATTTGTATAACCTAGATACCATATTGGATCCAAGTAATAGCACGAAAGAAAGAAAGAAAGAATGGAATTTTCCTAAAGTTTGATAGCCTCTCAAAGAAAAGTAAAGGCGTCCCCCTACCATTCCTTAAGACTCTACTAGACTCGTTCTTGTGTGATGAGACCAACGAACCTAATGCTCTGATACCAACTTTGTCACGACCCAAATCGGGCCGCGACTGGCACCCACACTTAGCCTCCTATGTGAGCGGACCAACCAATCTAAACCCCATCATTTCAAACATAATGAACAAAATACAATGCGGAAGACTCAAAACTCATTAATAAAAATAGATTAATAACTTCTAAAACTCAAACACTTATTATTATACCCAAAATCTTGAAGTCATCATCACAAGAACATCTATCCTCGAGTTACTAATTCTAAGAGTATCTAGAAAGCTAAAATAATATAAAGCTAGTCCATGCCGGAACTTCAAGGCATCAAGACATGAAGAGGAGGATCCAGTCCAAGCTAGAAGCATTAGCTCACCCTGAAATCCGGTGTAATGAAGGCTGGCTAGAGTTGCAGTTGAGTTGAAGATGACGGTACGTTTGCTGCACTCCACAATAAACAAAAGAAAACATATACAAGTAGGGGTCAGTACAAACACATGTACTGAGTAGGTATCATCGGCCAACTCAAAATAGAAAACAGTATATATCAGATAACATCATAAAATCAACTACAATACTCAACATGCGGCATTTGCAATTACCATAACCCTTGGTTACAACACCAAGAACATCAATGAGGACTCACGTCTCCTCATCATACTCATTTGGGAATTAGGTTCATTAAATTGAATATATTAACATCTTTCAAAATTCATTATCTTTATTCCTCTCGTGTCGGTACGTGAAACTCTGCTCCTCATATACTATCCTTGTGTCGGAACGTGACACTCCGATCCTCATTCTATCCTGATGTCAGAACGTGACACCCGATCCATATTCTATCCTGGTACCGAAACATGGCACCCAATCCATATACTATCCTGGTGTCGGAACATGACACTCCGATCCTCATATACTATCCTGGTACCGGAACGTGGCACCCGATCCATATACTATCCTGGTGTCGAAACTTGACACTCCGTTCCTCATATACTATCCTGGTACCGAAACGTGGCACCCGATCCCCTAATCTCACTACTTTCGTTCATCAAGCCTTCTCGTATACTAAGGCATCATCATTAACAAAGTAGATTAGGGTTTCGTTTTCAAGATTTAGGATTCAATAACTTCATCATTCTTATCTCATCACAATTACATAATCACATTCATGCAAGCATGCAATTAAGCATATAGAAGGGTTTACAATACTACCCATACATATCATTTGCTATTAAGAGTTTACTACGTATAGTATAAAACCCATAACCTACCTCCACCGAAGATTCGTGATCAAGCAAGCAAATTTCCCAAAGCTCTGTTTTTTCCCCTTCTCGATCGATCCTCTCTCTCTCTTCTTGTTCTTTCTATTTTCTTTATTCAAACCCTCTTTATTTTACCCTAATTATCATATCATTAAGAATAAAAGATGGCAATAATAACCCACTAATTAACTTAAGGTTACCTCTTTTAACCCCTAAGTAATTAGACTTATTAACATTAACCCACTAACTTTATAATTAAAGCAGGAATAGTCAAAAACGACCCTTAAAACATTAAAGAAATTCGACCCCGCCTGGGATTAAGCAGCCTGTGACGGGCCGTCGTGCCTGCGACGGTCCGTCCTGCTGCTCCGTCACAGAGTTCAGAGACTCAATTCTCTGAAGAGTCTGTGACGGTCTGTCACACCTGTGACGGTCCATCCTGTCATTCCGTTACGAAGTTCTGAGAGTCGATTTCAGTACCCATTTTTCAGATTTTCTAAGTGTTTTGAAACGAGACCCCTCGACGGTCCGTCGTGGGTTCCGTCGTCTCAGCCTGTTTTCCCAGAAATAAATCTGCTGCTCAAAACGACTAAAAGGTCGTTACAATATTATTAAATGGTCTCTTGAATAATAGCTCCATATGGCATTTCCTTGTAAATAGTTATTAGCTAACTCCTGTATGATAGTTGATAACCCAATTATTCTTTTGTTTGCATAAAAACTGGGTATCTCAACTTTTGGTATCTCTGGCTGTTGCCCTATGTCTTCTGGTATTATCATCTATTGTGTTAATCTAATTTTCACTATTTGGATCATTGGTTTTATCTCATCATAAAGTATCTCAGCTGGTGGTGTGTAGAATCTTATAAAAAATAAGTTTCCTTTTGTTATTTTTTTGTATATAAAAACTGATTTGTGGACCTCCGGGATTCCACTTATCTCTTATCCTGTATATGTATAAACTGTATTTAATAATCCATAATTATAACAAGTCTTAACTAGATTTGGATTCGTTTTTGGTTGTGCAATTAGCTTGTTATAACCTTGTAATTTTTGGGTTAAATAGTCTTGGGTTTTTTCTGTAGTTGTGGCAGATTTGGGTTTGAGATTTAAAAAATTTTGTATTTTGTATAGGTTTTCAATGTAAGCTTGGTATATATGGTTATATGTTTTCTTTTCCTTATGCAGGCTGGCTGCATATGTAGATGTTTGTGGTGTTGGGGTATCTATTATTTGTACCTTTGGGATAAATTGTTTTGTAAATAAGCTGTTTAGGTTTGTATTTTTTGATGTAGTTTCTTCCATAGCTCCTGTACTTGTACCTGCAACATTAGCAATGTTATGGGTTTTAGGGAGTTTCCCAACGTCTCCTTTTAGCTCTGGCTGTTTTCCGTCTGCCGAACGACGTAGCTCCGCATGTTTATAGTTATGCTGCTGACTTGTAGCTTTAGATTTTTCTGCATTTTCTTCTAGCTTTTGAACTCTCAAGCCTATACTATCCACTTTTGTACAAACTGTAGTTAAGGTTTTTAGTATGTTCTCCATAAGATTATCTTGTTCTGGCTGTGTAACTTTGTTTTGATAGTTAGTCTGCAATCATATTTTTGCCAGTTTTAAATACCTCAATTGTAATTGTAAAATTCAATATATTCAGTACTAATCTCTTTATTTCTTTTGTTGTAACTGAATCCTCTACCTTTTTTGTTATCCACCATTTTACCTGTGTGTTATTTGTTCTTACAATAAATTTATTGTAAAGAATATATGGTTCAAATTGTAATAAACATTTATATAATGCAAATAAATTCTTTTCTGTTTATTTCCTATTTTATTTGTGCTTCTGCATAAGATCCTGAATAATATCTACAATAATGTTCTATTTTTTCTTTTTCATATTTGTATTTTTTAAAACTCCTCCATAACTATGATCACTTGAATCCGTTTCAACAATATAAATAAATGTTTTATTTACATCAGGAAAGTAATGTTTTGGTAATTTTTTACATAAATTTTTAATATTTCTTATATGTTCTTTATCTTTATTGTCAAAATAGTATTCTACATCTTTTTTAAGTTTTTTGTGTAATGGTTTTACATGTTCTGCTAATTTTGGTATATATTCTCTTACCTGATTTACTAATCCTAGAAAGGATTGTAATTTCTTTTTTGTATCTATATTTTCATCAAGGGTGATTATTATTTATACTATATGATTTTGCATTTTTATTCCATTCCAATCTATTTGTATTCCTAGAAATTCTATTTGTGGTTTCATAATTTCTATTTTCTTTCTACTTAAACTTTTACGTGAATGTTTGATTATATGTATAAATTTTTCTAATAATCTTATATGTTCATCTTTTGTTTTAGAATATAATAATATATCATCTATATATACAATACAATTTTCTAACCGGTTAAAGTGGTTGTCCATAAAATGTTGATATCTACCTGGTGCATTCTTATATCCAAATGGTAATACATTCCATTCATAGAAACCTTGTGGTACTGTGAATGTTGTTAGCTGTTTAGTTTCATCTTCTAGTTTTAGGTGATAAAATCCTGATTTATAATCGAATTAACTGAAATAATTATATCCTTGTATCTGTCTTATTTTTAGTATTTTATTTGGTATTGGGTAATTATATGTTTTACTTTTAGCATTTAAGTTGCGATAATTTATAACCATTCTGCTTTTACCTCTTTTTTGTTCACTATGTTTTATAACTATAAATGTTGGACTTGTATGTTTACTATTACTTTCTTGTATGTAATTATTTTCTAATAGTTCATCTATATGTATTTTGAATTCTTTTAAATCATCAAAGTTATATTTCAATGGTTTATGTGTTATTATACTACTTTCATCTATTAGTTCAATTTTTACTTTTGTCTTATGTTTTTCCCATCCTTGTAATGGATCTTCGTTATATAGGTGTTCTAGCTGTTCATTTATTATTATAACTTTATCTATTGTAAATATGATAATTTCTAATTGTGATATTTGTTTCTTATATATATTTTCCATTTCTTGATTTATTTTTTCACTTCCTTTTATCCATTCTGTAGGTTTTCGTTGTTTATTATTTACTCTTTTTGCTCCTATTTTGTTTTCGCATGGTGTAGTAAACCACCAGTGTGTTTTTGTTATTATATGTGGGTAGAATTTATCTAAAAATGACATTCCTAGTAACATATCTTTTGTTGTGAACTCAAAATTATAGATATCTTCTATCGTTAATATCTTATCACATATTTGTATTTTTATATTTTTTGCTTTGTATTTAATCATACTTCCTTCATTATTAAATCCTGTTACTACCATAGGTGTTTTTTATTTTTCCCATTTATCTTCTGGTAAACAATTATATTTACATATATTCGCTTCTGCTCCTGTATCTATCATAGGGGTATAATATCTGTTGTGATATCCTTCTATAATAATTTTTGCAAGTATAAATATTTTCATTTTTCATTTTGTTCTTTTTATAATTATTTTCTTATTTTGACAATTTATTGTTAATTGTTCATTTTCTATATTGTATGGTTTAACTTTTTCTAACCATTTTATACCTAATGTAATATTATGATTTCCTTGGTATATTTTAAATGGTATTATTAAGGGTATTCCTCCTATAATTATTTCTTTTTCCGTTGTTTCTTCATTTATGTTTACTATCTCACTAGGTAATCCAGAGCATATGTGTCCTGTTTTTATAATTTCTTCTTCTAATAATAACTCTCTTGTTATGTAATTTTCTTCTTGTCCTGTATTTATCAAAATTTTATATTTTCTTTGGTCCATTATTCCTGTTATGAAATAATGATATGGTGTTATTTCTTCCTTATCAAATAAGTTTTGTGGGATTTCATAGTTTCTTTTAGTTGTACTCATTCTTGATGAGGTAGCTCTTGTTAACGTATTTGGTACACTTGAAGTACTTAATCTTTCTTTTACAATTTCTAAATCTTCTTCCATGTCAATTTCTTTATAGATATAGTCATTATTGTCTATTACAGTAATTATTTTTTCGAAATGATTTTCTATCTTTATTTTATCAATTTTATTTTTTGTTGTTATTTTATGTTTTGTTGTTAATATATATAAGTTTTTACTTCTTGCTTTAAATATTTTACTGCCTGATGCTAACTCTATTCCAAACATTTTTCCAATATAATACTAATGATTTATCTATATTTCTGTCTGTTAATGCTACCGTATAATTGGCACTTATTATAAATTTAAATTTTTGGTATATTTAGTTTCCTGTTACTGCACTAATTACACTTTTTTCTATAGGGTGTATGACTCTGTCATCTGCTAAGTATATTTCAATAGGCGTATTTATTCCTTCTCTAAAACAAAGTTTTATTAATATTTCTGTTCCTCCTAAATGTACATATTTTATAGGTGTTTTAGCTTTTATACCTTGTATTTCTTTATTTATTATTCGTTTACTTAGTATAGGTATATATGCTTTTCCGCTTGTATATTTACAATCTATAATATGTTCTTTCTGATTAACTACATAATATTCTTCCTTTTGTCTTTTAAACCAATTTCTCAAAATAGGTATTTCAAGTACTTTTTCAAAACTTAAGTCTAATTCTTTTCCTTTTATTTGTTCAAAAATTGTATTATCAAATATAATTTTTTGGTCTGATAATTCTTCATTTTGATAATCTTCTTTAGATGTTATTTTTATCTCATCTTCAGACATTATATTTCTACATCTGTTTCATTATTATCTAGATTAATATTTTCTTCTTCATTTTCGGTTTCTATATCTGATACTTCATATATACTATCGTTTTCACTTAATTCATAGTCTATGTATTCTATTTGCATATATTTATCATTATCTATAATTACTTCTGCAATTTGCTTCCTTTTTGGATCTTTGGGTAGTTTTGTCACGACCCAAATCCGGGCCGCGACTGGCACCCACACTTACCCTCCTATGTGAGCGAACCAACCAATCTAAACCTTAACATTTCAAGGTAATATCAACATAAAGTTATGCGGAAGACTTAAACTCATTAATAAAATCAATTCCTTAACTTCTAAAATTCAACATCTATTATTCCCCAAAATCTGGAAGTCATCATCACAAGAACATCTACTTTAAACTACTAATTCTAAGAGTTTCTAAGAAGGTAAAAATACATAAGAAGCTAGTCCATGCCGGATGTTCAAGGCACCAAGACATAAAGGAAAAGATCTAGTCCAAGCTAGAAGCGTTAGCTCACCCTGAAGATCCGGTGTGACGAAGACTGGCTTGAGCTACTGTTGAGTCGAAGATGACAGCACGTTTGCTGCACTCCACAAATAACAAGAAGAAAAACATAAAAGTAGGGGTCAGTACAAAACACGGGTACTGAGTAGATATCATCGGCCAACTCAAAATAGGGAACAGTATATATCAAATATTATCGTAAATTAACTATAAAACTCAACATGTAGCAATAACAAGTACTATAATCATCAATAAGTACCATCAAGTTCATCCATGAGGGCTCAAGCCTCAACACCATACTCATTTGGGAATTAATTTTATTAAGTTGAGTATATTATCATCTTTCAAGATTCATTATCTTTCTTCCTCTTGTGTCGGTACGTGACACTCCGATCCCCTACTGCTATGTGTCAGTACGTGACACTCTGATCCCCTAATTCTACGTGTCGGTTCGTGACACCCGATCCCCTATATGTGTCGATACGTGACACTCTGATCCCCTATATGTGTCGGTACGTGACACTCAGATCCCCTATATGTGTCGGTACATGACACTCCGATCCCCTATATGTGTCGGTACGTGACACTCTGATCCCCTAATTTATGTGTCGGAACGTGACACTCCGATCCACTAATACTATGTGTCGGAACTTGACACTCCGATCCACTAATACTATGTGTCGGAACGTGACACTTCGATCCACTAATACTATGTGTCGGAACGTGACACTCCGATCAACTAATACTATGTGTCGGAACGTGACACTACGATCCACTAATATCATTCTGTAAATCATCAAGCCTTCTCTATACCAAGGCATCATCAATCCCATTACTTTAATTCATCAAGCCTTCTTTTATACCAAGGCATCATCATTAATAATGTATATTAAAGTTTCTTTTCAAGAATTGGGATACAATATTTTCATAATGCTTATCTTATCACAATCACATAATAATATTCATGCAAACATACCATTAAGCATATAGTAGGGTTTACAATACTACCAATACATATCATTCACTATTAAGAGTTTACTTATGAAAGCATGAAAACCATAACCTACCTCCACCGAAGAATTGAAATCAAGCAAGTTAATCCTCAAAGCTTGGTGTTTTCCTCATCTTCTCGATCGTTTCTCTCTCTCCCTTCTTGTTCTTTCTATTTTCTTATTCAAACCCTCTTTCTTTTACCCTAGTTAGTATATAATTAAGAATAAAAGATGGAAATAATACCCCACTAATTAACTTAGGGTTACCTCTTTTAACCCCCAAGAATTTGAGTTATTAATATAAACCCACGAACTTTATAATTAAGGCAAGAATAGTCAAAAACGTCCCTTAAAACTTAACCAGAAATCCGACTCCAACTGGGATTATGCAAACTGTGACGGGCCGTCGCGCCTGCGATGGTCCGTCCTGCAGGTCGTCGCAAAGTTCAGAGACCCAATATTTCCACCAAGGGCCTGTGACGGTCCGTCACACCTGTGACGGTCCGTCCTGCCATTTCGTTACGAAGTTCAGAGAGTCGATTTTCAGTACCCAATTTCAGATTTTCTAAGTGTTTTGAAACGAGACCCTGCGACGGTCCGTCGTGCCCATGATGGTCCGTCGTGGGGTCCGTCGCTTCTGCCAGTTTTTCCAGAATTGAAGTTTGTTGCTCAAAACGACTAAACAGGTCGTTACAAGTGTATAGTCTCTAGCTAAATGTCCTATCTTTCCGCAATTAAAACAAGTACATTGGGATATTTTTCTTTTTGGTCTTTATGGTCTTTTTATTTTATAGTTTTTTATACAATACCTTCGCCTTGGTTTCTTATATTTATACTTGGTTTTAGTTTTTCTATAATTTTTATACCTTTTGGGATTTTGCTTTTTATTTGTACATCAAAACTGTGATGCTATTTTATTTTTACAACAGGCTAAATTCTTGTTTAATACTTTTTCCATTTTTAATTTTTCTTTTTGGTTTTCACATAGTTGTATGAACCATTGGTGTAAAAATTTTATTCTAGTGTAACGACCCGTTTAGTCGTTTTGAGCAGCAGACTTTATTTCTGGAAAAACTGGCAGAAGCGACGGACCCCACGACGGACCATCATGGGCACGACGGACCGTCGCAGGGTCTCGTTTCAAAACACTTAGAAAATCTGAAATTGGGTACTAAAAATCGACTCTCTGAACTTTGTGACGGAATGGCAGGACGGACCGTCACAGGTGTGACGGACCGTCACAGACCCTTGGTGGAAATTTGGGTCTCTGAACTCTGCGACGACCGGCAGGACGGACCGTCGCAGGCACGACGGCCCGTCACAGGTTGCGCAAATCCCAGGCAGAATCGGATTTCCTTACACGTTTTAAGGGACGTTTTTGACTATTCTTGCCTTAATTATAAAGTTCGTGGGTTTATATTAATAACTCAAATTCTTGAGGGGTTAAAAGAGGTAACTCTAAGTTAATAAGTGGGGTATTATTGCCATCTTTTATTCTTAATTATATACTAATTAGGGTAAAAGAAAGAGGGTTGGAATAAAGAAAATAGAAAGAACAAGAGAGAGAGGGAGAATCGAACGAGAAGGGAGAAACAAATCTTGGAGAAAAAAATTGCTTGCTTGATCACTAATCTTCGGTGGAGGTAGGTTATGGTTTTCATGCTTCATAAGTAAACTCTTAATAGTGAATGATATGTATTGGTAGTATTGTAAACCCTACTATATGCTTAATGGTATGTTTGCATGAATATGATTATGTGATTGTGATAAGATAAGCATGATGAAAATATTGAATCCCAAATCTTGAAAAGGAAACTTTAATATACATTATAAATGATGATGCCTTGGTATAGAAGAAGGCTTGATAAATTAAAGTAATGGGATTGATGATGCCTTGGAATAGAGAAGGCTTGATGATTTACAAAATGATATTAGTGGATCGGAGTGTCACGTTCCGACACATAGAATTAGGGGATCGGAGTGTCACGTTCCGACACATGTAGGGGATCGGAGTGTCACGTACCGACACATGTAGGGGATCGGAGTGTCACGTTCCGACATATGTAGGGGATCGGAGTGTCACGTTCCGACACATAGAATTAGGGGATCGGAGTGTCACGTTCCGACACATAGAATTAGGGGATCGGAGTGTCACGTACCGACACATAGTAGTAAGGGATCGGAGTGTCACGTACCGACACAAGAGAATTAAATATAATTAATCTTGAAAGATGTTAATATACTCAATCTAATGAACATAATTCCCAAATGAGTATGGTGTTGAGGCTTGAGCCCTCATGGATGAACTTGATGGTACTTATTGATGATTATAATACTTGTTGTGGCTACATGTTGAGTTTTATAGTTGATTTACGATAATATTGATATATACTGTCCCCTATTTTGAGTTGGCCGATGATATCTACTCAGTACCCGTGTTTTGTACTGACCCCTACTTTTATGTTTTCTTCTTGTTTATTTGTTGAGTGCAGCAAAAGTACCATCGTCTTCAACTCAACAGTAATTCAAGCCAGTCTTACTACATCGGAAATTCAGGGTGAGCTAATGCTTCTAGCTTGGACTGGATCTTCTTCTTCAAGTCTTGATGCCTTGAACTTCCGGCATGGACTAGCTTCTTATGTATTTTTAGCTTTTAGAATACTCTTAGTTTAGTCATTTGATTGTAGATGTTCTTGTGATGATGACTTCCAGATTTTGGGGATGATAATAATAGCTTTGAATTGTTTTTATTAATGAGTTTAAGTCTTCCGCATTACTTTCTGTTGATATATGTTGAAATGTTAAGGTTTAGATTGGTTGGTTTGCTCACATAGGAGGGTAAGTGTGGGTGCCAGTCGCAACCCGATTTGGGTCGTGACAAACTTGGTATCAGAGCATTAGGTTCGTTGGTCTCATCACACAAGAACAGGTCTAGTAGAGTCTTAAGGAACGGTAGGGGGACGCCTTTACTTTTCCTTGAGAGGCTATAAGACTTTAGGAAAAATTTCACTCTTTCATTCTTTCTTTCGTGCTACTACTTGAGTCCAATTGGTATCTAGGCGATACGAATTGGTATCTGACCATCTTCACTCTCTCTCGCAGATGGTTAGAACTAAAGCAACGACTACGCCAACACCAACACCAGCACCGGCGGGACAGGGTGCGTCTGATCCCGCCACTGGGGCTGTAGCTCGAGGAAGAGCAGCGGCATGAGGCCGTGGTAGAGGTCGTGGGAGGACGTCCTCTAGGGGAAGAGGACGAGCACCTAGCCCATCTGATACTAGGGCAGTGACTCCTCCACCGACTGAGGAGGTAATAAGAGAAGGGGAGGATGGGGAAACTGAACAAGTGCAAAATGAGGAAATGCCACCCCAACCTACCCCAGAGATGATCAATCAGGTTCTGGCTTATCTTAGCGGGTTGTCTGATCAGGGCCAGACACCCCAGTGTTCTCTGCACTAGCACCTCAGGCTCCGGAGGTACAACGTGCGGCTACTATGGCTCCCCGCATGGATGTTCCATTGGAAATAGGCACGTTTCCACGTCTGACTACTGGGCCTATAATGACAAATGATCAGCATGAACTTTTTAGTAAGTTCTTGAAATTGAAACCTCCAGTCTTCAAGGGTGCTGAATCGGAGGATGCTTATGATTTTCTGGTTGACTGTCACGACCTACTACACAAGATGGGTATAGTAGAACGGTTTGGTGTGGAGTTTGTGACTTATCAGTTTCAAGGGAACGCCAAAATGTGGTGGCGGTCACATGTCGAGTGTCAACCAATAGAGGCACCACCTATGACTTGGGCCTCATTCTCTAGTTTGTTTATGGAGAAGTATATCCCCCGGACTTTGAGGGATCGGAAAAGGAATGAGTTCTTGAGCCTAGAGCAAGGTAGGATGTCGGTTAATGCTTATGAGGCTAAGTTTCGTGCACTATCCAGATATGCCACTCAACTCTGTTTCAGTCCTCAAGAGCGGATTCGCCGGTTTGTGAAGGGGTTGAGGTCAGAATTGCGGATTTCGGCCTTACAGATAGCGGCAACGGCAAAATCCTTCCACGAGGTGGTAGACTTTGTGATAGAATTGGAAGGAGTGAAGCCAGACGACTTCACCACAACATCGACATCAAAAAGGCTTCGAAAGGGAGGTGAGTTTAATGGTTCTTACACTAGAGGACAGGGTTCGGGAAGTTACTCAGTCCGACCAATTCAGTCTTCACTATAGACTGTAGTTGGGGGACCACCTCAGACCGGTCAACACTTCTCCGAGGGGCATATGATCGACTCAAAAGAATGTTATGGATGTGGGGAGATTGGACATATTAGGAGAAATTGTCCCAGACCAAGTTACAGACCCCCAATAGCTAGAGGTAGAGGTGGTCATGGTAGAGGCCATTTTTCTGGAGGGCGTGGTGGTCGAGGTAATAGTGTCACCAAAACGGCAGAGGTAATGGGCAAACTGGGGCCACTACATCCCAACATGGTAGGGGCAACGGACAGACGAACGATAGGGCCCATTGTTACGCTTTCCCTGGGCGGTCTGAAGCGGAGGCATCTGATGCTGTCATCACAGGTAATCTTCTGGTTTGTGATTGCATGGCTTCTGTATTGTTTGATCCTGGATCCACGTTTTCTTATGTATCTTCCTCATTTTCTAATGGTCTAAAATTACATTGTGAATTACTTGATATGCCTATTCGTGTCTCTACTCCGGTGGGTGAGTCTGTGGTAGTTGAAAAGGTATATAGGTCTTGTTTGGTAAACTTTGTGGGGAGCAACACTTATGTAGATTTGGTTATCTTAGAAATGGATGATTTTGACGTGATTCTGGGTATGACTTGGCTTTCTTCGCAATTTGCAATCTTGGATTGTAATGCTAAAACGGTGACGTTAGCCAAGCCTGGGACAGACCCGTTAGTGTGGGAGGGTGACTACACTTCCAATCCGGTCTGCATCGTCTCCTTTCTTAGTGCTAAGAAAATGATTAGTAAAGGGTGTTTAGCTTTCTTGGCACATCTCAAGGATGACACTACCCAAGTACCTTCGATTGAGTCGGTTTCAGTAGTTCGTGAGTTTCTTGATGTGTTCCCTGCAGATCTTCGTGGTATGCCACCGGATAGGGATATTGACTTCTGTATTGATCTTGAACCCGGTACTCGCCCCATTTCTATACCCCCTTATAGAATGGCTCCCGCAGAGTTAAGAGAGTTAAAAGCACAAATTCAAGAGTTATTGAACAAAGGCTTCATTAGACAAAGTGCATATCCTTGGGTTGCTCCGGTTTTGTTTGTAAAGAAGAAGGATGGGAGTTTTCGAATGTGTATAGACTACAGACAACTAAACAAGGTAACCATAAAGAACAAGTATCCTCTTCCCCGCATTGATGATTTGTTCGATCAGTTACAAGGTGCTTGTGTCTTCTCTAAGATTGACTTGAGATCCGGTTATCATCAATTGAAAATACGGGCAACGGATGTGCCAAAGACTGCTTTTCGAACGAGGTATGGGCATTACAATTTGTAGTGATGTCCTTTGGTCTTACGAATGCCCCTGCTGCGTTCATGAGCTTGATGAACGGGATTTTTAAGCCATATTTGGACCTCTTCGTGATCGTAATTATTGATGATATATTGGTATACTCAAAGAGCAAGAAGGAACATGAAGAGCATTTGAGAATGGTATTGGAAATGTTGAGGGAGAAAAAGCTTTATGCCAAGTTCTCTAAGTGTGAGTTTTGGCTAGATGCGGTGTCCTTCTTGGGGTACGTGGTTTCTAAGGATGGAGTGATGGTGGATCCTTCTAAGATTGAGACAGTGAAGAATTGGGTAAGACCCACTAATGTGTCAGAAATAAGGAGCTTTGTTGGGTTAGCTAGCTACTACCGCCGATTTGTCAAGAGATTCTCTTCTATTGCTTCCCAATTGACGAACTTGACTAAGCAGAATGTCCCATTTGTATGGTCGGATGAATGTAAGGAAAGCTTTCAGAAGCTCAAGACTTTGTTGACTACCGCACCTATCCATACCTTGCCAGTAGAGGGTAAGAACTTCATTGTTTATTGTGATGCATCCTATTCTGGTTTGGGTGCAGTACTAATGCAAGAGAAGAGTGTGATTGCTTATGCTTCAAGACAATTAAAAGTGCATGAACGTAACTATCCCACTCATGATTTGGAATTGGCCGCGATAGTGTTTGCATTAAAACAATGGAGACACTATTTATATGGGGTTAAGTGTGAGATCTATACGGATCATCGTAGCCTTCAGTATGTCTTTACTCAGATAGATTTGAACTTAAGACAGAGGAGATGGATGGAGTTACTAAAGGACTACGATATCACTATCTTGTATCATCCGGGGAAGGCGAATGTTGTAGCGGATTCTTTAAGTAGAAAGGCGGGAAGCATGGGAAGTCTAGCTCACTTGCAAGCTTCTAGACGCCCACTGGCTAGAGAGGTTCAAACTCTAGCTAATGACTTGATGAGATTAGAAGTAAATGAGAGGGGAGGATTGTTGGCTTCTGTGGAGGCAAGATCTTTCTTTCTTGACAAGATTAAGGGAAGACAGTCTGATGATGAGAAACTGCGCAGAATTCAAGATAAAGTATTGCGAGGAGAGGCTAAGGAAGCACAAATCGATGAGGAAGGTGTTTTGAGAATCAAGGGAAGGGTATGTGTACCCCGCGTCGATGATTTGATCAACACTATTCTGACAGAGGCTCATAGTTCAAGGTATTCTATACATCCGGGTGCAACCAAGATGTATCGTGACCTAAAGCAACACTTTTGGTGGAGTAGAATGAAGCGTGACATTGTGGATTTTATCGCCAAATGTCCAAACTGTCAACAAGTAAAGTATGAACACCAAAGGCCTAGAGGAACACTTCAGAGAATGCCCATTCCGGAATGGAAGTGGGAAAGAATTGCAATGGATTTTGTGGTTGGTCTTCCGAAGACAATGGGTAAGTATGACTCCATTTGGGTGATTGTTGATAGGTTAACTAAATCTGCTCATTTCATTCCGGTCAAGGTGACTTACAATGCAGAAAAGTTAGCCAAACTTTACATCTCGAAAGTGGTGCGATTTCATGGGGTTCCACTATCCATCATATCAGATAGAGGTACGCAGTTTACTTCTAAGTTTTGGAAAACATTGCATGCAGAATTGGGTACTAGGTTGGACCTTAGTACTGCGTTCCATCCCCAGACCGATGGTCAGTCTGAGCGAACGATTCAAGTGTTGGAGGATATGCTTCGTGCGTGTGTGATAGAGTTTGGTGGTCATTGGGATAGCTTCTTACCCTTAGCGGAGTTTTCATACAATAATAGCTATCACTCAAGCATTGATATGGCCCCATTTGAAGCATTGTATGGTAGGAGATGTAGGTCTCCCATTGGTTGGTTTGATGCGTTCGAGGTCAGACCTTGGGGTACTGATCTCTTGAGGGATTCGATGGAAAAAGTGAGGTCTATTCAAGAAAAGCTTCTAGCGGCGCAAAGTAGACAAAAAGAATATGCAGATCGAAAGGTTAGAGACTTAGAGTTCATGGAGGGTGAACAAGTCTTGTTGAAAGTTTCACCCATGAAAGGGGTGATGCGGATTGGTAAAAGGGGTAAACTAAGTCCAAGGTACATTGGACCATTTGAAGTACTTAAGAGAGTAGGGGAGGTGGCTTATGAGTTATCCTTGCCTCCAGGGCTGTCCGGAGTACACCTGGTATTCCATGTGTCGATGTTGAAAAGATACCATGGGGATGGGAACTACATTATCCGTTGGGATTAAGTTTTGCTTGATGAGAACTTGTCTTATAAGGAGGAGCCTGTTGCTATTTTAGATAGAGAAGTTCGAAAGTTGAGGTCAAGAGAGATTGCATCCATCAAGGTGCAATGGAAGAATCGACCCGTTGAAGAAGCCACTTGGGAGAAGGAGGCGGATATGCGAGAAAAATACCCACATCTGTTTACAGATTCAGGTACTCTTTTTCGCCCTTGTTTTCCTTCTTTTGATCGTTCGGGGACGAACGATGGGTAAATTGGTATCTAATGTAACGACCCGTTTAGTCGTTTTGAGCAGCAGACTTTATTTCTGGAAAAACTGGCAGAAGCGACGGACCCCACGACGGACCATCATGGGCACGACGGACCGTCGCAGGGTCTCGTTTCAAAACACTTAGAAAATCTGAAATTGGGTACTAAAAATCGACTCTCTGAACTTTGTGATGGAATGGCAGGACGGACCGTCACAGGTGTGACGGACCGTCACAGACCCTTGGTGGAAATTTGGGTCTCTGAACTTTGCGACGACCTGCAGGACGGACCATCGCAGGCACGACGGCCCGTCACAGGTTGCGCAAATCCCAGGCAGAATCGGATTTCCTTACACGTTTTAAGGGACGTTTTTGACTATTCTTGCCTTAATTATAAAGTTCGTGGGTTTATATTAATAACTCAAATTCTTGAGGGGTTAAAAGAGGTAACCCTAAGTTAATTAGTGGGGTATTATTGTCATCTTTTATTCTTAATTATATACTAATTAGGGTAAAAGAAAGAGGGTTGGAATAAAGAAAATAGAAAGAACAAGAGAGAGAGGGAGAATCGAACGAGAAGGGAGAAACAAAGCTTGGAGAAAAAATTTGCTTGCTTGATCACTAATCTTCGGTGGAGGTAGGTTATGGTTTTCATGCTTCATAAGTAAACTCTTAATAGTGAATGATACGTATTGGTAGTATTGTAAACCCTACTATATGCTTAATGGTATGTTTGCATGAATATGATTATGTGATTGTGATAAGATAAGCATGATGAAAATATTGAATCCCAAATCTTGAAAAGGAAACTTTAATATACATTATTAATGATGATGCCTTGGTATAGAAGAAGGCTTGATGAATTAAAGTAATGGGATTGATGATGCCTTGGAATAGAGAAGGCTTGATGATTTACAGAATGATATTAGTGGATCAGAGTGTCACGTTCCGACACATAGAATTAGGGGATCGGAGTGTCACGTTCTGACACATAGAATTAGGGGATCGGAGTGTCACGTTCCGACACATGTAGGGGATCAGAGTGTCACATACCGACACATTTAGGGGATCGGAGTGTCACGTTCCGACACATGTAGGGGATCGGAGTGTCACGTTCCGACACATAGAATTAGGGGATCGGAGTGTCACGTTCCGACACATAGAATTAGGGGATCGGAGTGTCACGTACCGACACATAGTAGTAAGGGATCGGAGTGTCACGTACCGACACAAGAGAATTAAAGATAATTAATCTTGAAAGATGTTAATATACTCAATCTAATGAAAATAATTCCCAAATGAGTATGGTGTTGAGGCTTGAGCCCTCATGGATGAACTTGATGGTACTTATTGATGATTATAATACTTGTTGTGGCTACATGTTGAGTTTTATAGTTGATTTACGATAATATTGATATATACTGTCCCCTATTTTGAGTTGGCCGATGATATCTACTCAGTACCCGTGTTTTGTACTGACCCCTACTTTTATGTTTTCTTCTTATTTATTTGTGGAGTGCAGCAAACGTGCCATCGTCTTCAACTCAAAAGTAATTCAAGCCAGTCTTACTACATCGGAAATTCAGGGTGAGCTAATGCTTCTAGCTTGGACTGGATCTTCTTCTTCAAGTCTTGATGCCTTGAACTTCCGGCATGGACTAGCTTCTTATGTATTTTTAGCTTTTAGAATACTCTCAGTTTAGTCATGTGATTGTAGATGTTCTTGTGATGATGACTTCCAGATTTTGGGGATGATAATAATAGCTTTGAATTGTTTTTATTAATGAGTTTAAGTCTTCCGCATTACTTTCTGTTGATATACGTTGAAATGTTAAGGTTTAGATTGGTTGGTTCGCTCACATAGGAGGGTAAGTGTGGGTGCCAGTCGCAACCCAATTTGGGTCGTGACATCTAGCTCCTAAAGTATCTACTAATCCTTCATTATTCCAATCTGTAATTATTTTTGTGCTAAATGGTTCTGGTAATTTTGTAAAATATTGTTGTCTTATTTCTTTTGCTTCATCTAAATTGTATTTTTCTTTGTAATAGTATTCGTTAAATGCACAAGTGTATTCTTCTAGATAACACATTTTACATATAGCTAATTTTGTCATAAGTTGTCTATTTATTATTTTTTTCTCTATTTTGTTCTCTTATATCTGCTGTCATACCTCCAAATTCACTTCTTATTGCTGATTCATATTTATCTAGTATATCTAAATTTGTTGATGTTGGAGATCCATCCATTTTCTTGTCACTTCTAAGTACTTCTAAACTTTCTAAGGGTAATTTTCTATCCATAATCTTGTTGTTCCTACAAATGTTCTTTCTATATACCTTGGTGTTTCTGTCGTTTTTATTTTATTATCTATTAGTTGCTTAGATATATTTCCTATCCATAGTAATATTTCTTTATTTGTATCTGTAACACAGTCTAGATCTAAGAAATTATAATGTTCGTTTATTGGTCTTGGTGTCCAATTTTTATTTAATCTACTATTCCATATTGCGTTAGTTCTATCTGATTGCTGATAACTTTCTGTATAATAAGTTGGTGGTGTCCATCTAGGACTAATTCTAGGACTATTTCTGGGACTATTGTCTGGAGTTTTAACTCTTGACATACTAGGTCGATTCATATCTCCTGTGTTTTTTTCTAATTTTTTCGGTTTATTTACCTGTTCTAGAAATTCTGTGTATGTCTGACTTATATCACTTATTTCTAATTTTTGGTCATTTATTGTATCCGATTCATTTTCGTCTATTTCATTTATTTCAAGGTCTTCAATTAGTTTTTGTTCCATCTCTTTTATTTCATTAGTTAATTCTAGCTCTTTTTCTCTTTCTATTTGTTTCTCTTTTTGTTTAGTTTCATATAATAATTTTAACCTAGCTAATTCTTTTTCTAATTCACTTATTCTTGTATTTTTTATTTCTTCTAAATGTTGTACTTCTTGTTGTGCTTGTATTTTTTTTTTCAATTTCTTTTGATTTGTCTATTTCATCATTTTATTTTGTTACTCTTATCATAGTTGTTAGACTATCTTCTAATTTTGCTGTTTCTTTTTCTAACATTAAATATAAATATTTCCTATTTTTTTTATATCTCCTTCCTAGATTTGAAAATATTATTTTTATTATCATTCCGTCGTGATTTTCGTATGTCTTTTCATCTACTGCAAATTTTTCTTTATTCATTATTATTTATGTATTGTGTCATGTTGTAATTTATATCAAGGTGATCTATTTGTATTTCTAACATAAATATAGCTTTTCTTTGTGCTAATATCGAATTTTTACATACTCTTGCTAATATGTTTTCAATTAATCATACTTTCCTATGTTGTAGATCTTGTCTTTTTTCATCTATTTTTTCTATCAATTGTTTCCTATATGTTTCTTTGTTCATACTGTTTTTTCAAATAACAAACATATTTGTATTCTGTTTTTGAAATTATATTTATCAAATAATTTTCTCATCGTCACTTCTTTTAATAAATTGTGATAGTTTATATTCTATGTATAAGGGTTTTAATTTTTTCCATATCTTTCTTACCTTTTTATCTATCTTGGTTTTCGTTATTTTAGTTTCTTTACTTGTTGTATTATTCATTTATATTTTTCTATACAAAATTTTAAAAAGTTTACTTAATTTGTTTGGGTCTTTAGTAAATTTTATCTTATAATTATTATTACTTCGTTTCTGCCAAACTTCAAACTTTTTTGGTTCAATCATTGATCTCTGAATATCTCTAGATCATCATATAAATCATATACGTCAAAATAAAATTCATCATAAAAATTATTTTGTATATCTAATTTAGTCCAACCTTGGGTTGTTACATCTATTACTTCATACGTTACCAACATATCATAAATTTCTCTTTTTATATCTGTATTAAGATCTTTTAATATATAGAGTATTAATATTTTGTAATTAACATCATCATTCAATAAATAGGAGTTCATTTTATTCATTTTTTTTCTAAAAATTTTATTCCTTCCAACCTCTTAATAGATTATACTTATTTATTATGTAATAAAAATGGTTTAATAATCAGCTCGTCTAGTAACTACTACAGTTTTGTTCTTTGATCAGTTACCCTAACAGCGCCTCAACTTTGTTTACTCTCCTAAACGGCCTTCTTGCCTATTGGTTTCAACCTTAGGATGGCATAGTCTGGGCATACTTATTCGCATAATATTTGTGTAGCAAACTTTCTAAATATGGTTATTATAACATTATTAAAACATGATAAACAATTATAATCAACAAGAGATTATCAGGAATAAATTGATTTAGCTACTCATGAACTTAAATGTGTATACCTGTTTCTGTAGATTTGTTGCTTCTGATTTGTTTTCCATAGTTCTAGTTTTGATTATCTGGCTCTGATACCAATGTGGGGTGGAAGCGGAATTAAGAGTGAGAGAGAAATGTATATTAAAGGGATGATTTTATTATGAGGGAGAACCCTCTATTTATACAATCAAATTTATATGTATGGCCAATATAAATGGCCGACACTTACTTTTACACATGGCCTAATTATGTTTGGCCGACGCATAACGACAAAAACTTTACATGACAGTGGCCTTTACTTTATTTATGCCGACATGACTTTTTACATATGGCCTTTTTTTATATGGCCGACGCAAAACAACAAAATACAATAATACTATTACAATAATATTATTATTACATTAATATCTTATTTTTGTAAATAAGTAATTTATCTTATTCTAGTTGTACCTCAGGGATTATGTCATCACCTTGGTTACACTTAGAACATATATGGTCTGGATATTTATGACCAACAAACTTACAATATCTTGTCATTAGTTCTTCAGAGATGAATCCTTGTTTTATTGCTCTAGTTGTTGGAGTAGCATCTGGTTTTAATAAGGACAAAATCCATTTCTGGACTTCCTCCATATCTGCTTGCCTTATCTCTCGCGAAGTGGCATATATCATTAAATGGTCTCTTGTATAATAGCTCCATATGGAATTTCCTTGTAAATAGTTATTAGCTAACTCCTGTAGTATAGTTGATAACCCAATTATTCTTCTGTTTGCATAAAAATTAGGTATCTCAACTTTTGGTATCTCTGGCTGTTGCCCTATATCTTCTGGTATTATCATCTCTCGTGTTAATCCAATTTTCACTATTTGGATCATTGGTTTTATCTCGTCATATAGTATCTCAGATGGCGCTGTGTAGAATCTTATAAAAAATAAGTTTCCATTTGTTATTTTTTTTTATATAAAAAATGATTTGTGGTCCTCCGGGATTCCACTTATCCCTTCTCCTGTATATGTATAAACTGTATTTAATAGTCCATAATTATAACAAGTCTTAACTAGATTTGGATTCGTTTTTGGTTGTGCAATTAGCTTGTTATAACCTTGTAATTTTTGGGTTAAATAGTCCTGAGTTTTTTCTGTTGTTGTGGTAGATTTGGGTTTGAGATTTAAAAAATTTTGTATTTTGTATAGGTTTTCAATGTAAGCTTGGGATATATGGTTATATGTTTTCTTTTCCTTATGCAGGCTGGCTGCATATGTAGATGTTTGTGGTGTTGGGGTATCTACTATTTGTACCTTTGGGATAAATGGTTTTGTAAATAAGCTGTTTAGATTTGTATTTTTTGATGTACTTTCCATAGCTCCTGCAACATTTGCAATGTTATGGGTTTTAGGGAGTTTCCCAACGTCTCCTTTTAGCTCTGGCTGTTTTCCGTCTGCCGAACGACGTAGCTCCGCATGTTTATAGTCATGCGGCTGACTTGTAGCTTTAGATTTTTCTGCATTTTCTTCTAGCTTTTGAACTCTCAAACCTATACTATCCACTTTTGTACAAAGTGTAGTTATGGCGGATTGGAAATGGAGCTAGCACTGATTTCTGGTTCCACCCCTGGCTCGGGTTTTGAGTATGTTTTCCATAAGATTATCTTGTTTTGGCTGTGTAACTTTGTCTTGATAGATAGTCTGCAATCATTTTTTGTCAGTTTTAATTACCTCAATTGTAAATGTAAAATTCAATATATTCAGTACTAATCTCCTTATTTCTTTTGTTGTAACTGAATCCTCTACCTTTTTTGTTATCCACCATTTTACCTATGACGTTTTCGTGATAAACAAATCAAATCTGAACAGATCAATGAGTATCAAAATATAGAGCTATAGGGAAGGGAATGACTATGATTTTAGGAAAACTTTAGGTCAGTGTTTGATTGGCATAGACCTCCCTTGTTAACCTTGCATGCTACTTGCGACATCATCATGTTCTACTTGATGTTTTTTCTTTCAACAATATGATTGATCTCCCAACTATTGGATACTCTAGTGAAATTGTTGTGTTGTGGGATGATACCAAACTAAAGCTAGATGAAATTGTCACAACTGTATAAAAAATGCGTGATATAGTCAAGGTAAGCTCTAGGAATATCTCAGGATTATTTAGTCATATATATGCTAGTACTTATAAAAATTTGCACAAATTTTCATTGAAAAATATAAAAATTATTAAGGATAACTATTGTAGTAAATGGTTAATAGGTGAAGATTTTAAAGAACTACTTCATAATTCGAGAAGAGCGGGAAAATCCTCTTAATTTTCACACACATCTGACTTCTAAAATGTTATTGATTATTACAAATTTATTGATATGAGCTTTAAGGGATGATAATTTATGTGGCTAAATAAAAAAGTTAAAATATAGAAAGAAAAAGAATTATGATTCATGTTTTAGTTCAAATCTTCCCATGAGCCATGTTGTGGTTTCATATATATAAAAAAATTTACTCATACCCAAAACTAATCAGAAACATTGTCACAAAGACAATTTAAAATTGTAAAAGAATACTCACTGATTCAGAACAATAGAACATTGAACTAAACAACATTTGATAAGGTAACCATGTATTCCACACATATATAATTTTTTTTCTAAAAACCTTAAATCAGTAAAAAAAAAAAAATAAGTTTAATTGTGGGGGAAGAATAAAGATTTGGGGTCTGTCTATAAGGGAAGGAGACAAATCTAATTGCCACAAAAACCTTTTTTTTAATCAATATACAGAATTTTAAATTAATTTTCTTATTAATTGCACTTGCCAACATCCACAAAAGTCTTTCTCAATAATTTGACTAGATTTTTAAATGAGTTCTACTAATAAATGCAATTATGTATTTTTAAATGTTGTTATTAAGGTACTTATTACATAGCTTAGTCATTACACATTATATTACTTGCACATGTTTATTAATTTAGTTACAATATAATTATAAGTTTATCGTTTGGTTGCACAAAAAGTCTCTTATATAGGTAATTGGACTAGATTATTAAATGGGTTCTCCTAATAAATGCAATTATGTATTTTTAAATGTAGCTATTAAGGTAGTTAATACATAGCTTATCCATTAGGCAATATAATACATACATTAAAATTTAAATTATTAATTGATAAAGATGAACCTTTATAAATGATATTAAATTAGGTATTTTAGAGGCATATTATTTCTAAGCATATATTAAGTAATAATCAAATGTATGTAACTAGCATTGTAAAATGTAATTGATGTGCGTGTCTATATATATATATATATATATCAAGAATATTTCAATTTAATAGAAAACATTTGGTAAGAATATCATTGACTAAATATTTGAAAAACATGAGTATCTACATGGCTCATAATTTTTTTATTATAATTGTGTTGTTAGGGCTAACTTACCTTCAATCGTTGTCAAAATTTGAACAGGTGGAGTATTTTTTTTCTTCAGTTGGAATTTACACTCGAGATCTTTCGATTTTCAATTTACCCCATTGATCACCAAATTACCCTAAGGTCAAATATGAACATTCTCTTCTTGATTTATTTGAGTAGGTCTTTTGATAACCTTTGGGAGGTGAGTGTCATATTCTATGAATGTTATTATGCTAAATGAGAATCATCTTATCCTAGGTAGTCTAAAAGATCTCTTAAGTGTGTGTGAAAGGGATTGTATGGGTGTTCGCTTCATAACTCACTCAAGTGAACCTTAGAATCATCTTTGATAGGGGAATCTCATGTTCATATGTTTGGTGTATTATAAGTGTGTATATCTCACTATAGGTGGTCTTAAGGATCATGTCTAGAGAGGGTGTATGACCGTCTTTATCTTACTTAAGAGAGTCTTAGGATAGCTTTTAGTGGGGGAGTTACATGCTAGAAAGTGTAAAAGGTGAAGTTGAGGAACTTCATTGTAACAGTGAAGGAGTTTAATGTAACATTGAATTAGCACAATGTAAGGTGTTCCTTTAAAATGTTAAATTTCTCAAATGTTATCTTATGTTTTTCTAAGGTGTAAAATGTTGTTCTTATGCTTATACTATGATATATCAACAAAAAAGATCATATTTCAATTAAATGTCCGTTTTCATTTTATTCATTATCCATCCATAGTACATGTGTTTGTACTAATTGCATGCTTTTATTTATCTCTAAAATGATTCATAGGTGAGGTGCTTTTGGGAGCTACGATTGGATTATAGGATCATTTCAAGCAAGTTGAAGTATGTGCTCATTTGACTAGAGGATATAGATGTCTTTTATTTCTCTTATTGAAGTATTGTAATAGACTTAATAGTACTATATTATTATTGTATGGATCGTGTCCCAAGTAATCTTGTGTTGAAGATTTGATGAAATGAGACTTAGTATTTCCTATGGATTTTATATGAAAGAGTTTTTGAAAGACTATTTGAATGCTTGTGAAAAGTTTTAATTCTCCACTATTGCATATGTATATATGCAATGAATGATATGAAAGGGCTTGTACAAGACCTCCGAGAGGTCAAGTACGCCATGCCAGGAGTCGAGATTGGCCCTATTTTCTAGGGTGTGGTCTCAGGTAGTGACACCACAGCGGTCACCATACTTCTACAGCGGGTCAGTGATCCCGCAATGGTGGCCCAAATCGTAATAGGATGCTTTAAAGGAATTCTAAGCCTCTTTTTTACAACATACCTCTAATTCACAACGCTTAGAAAATACCCGTTGCGCTAAGCTCAATTCCCGGAGATCTACTCACTAACACTTAATTCCATAAAATCATAAGGTTCATTAAGAAGTTGTCTAATACCTTATGTATCAAACAACAGAAACAATTCACTGGATTGCTACAAAAAAATTTCCTACACCTCAACTACTCTGAATCCATCCAAATTTGACTAGGTTGAGAAAAATGAATTACTACAAAAAAAATTTCCTGGCCCCAATTTTCCCTAATTGGATTTTTTATAATGATAGGAACCGATCGTTACAATCGATATCAATTTACCCGTCACTCGTCCCCGAGTGACAAAACTAAGAAAAAGTAGGAAAAGGAAAGAATGAAGAAGTACCCGATTAGAGGAATAATTAGCGATTCAATTATTATATATACCTCTCGGTTTCCCAAGTAACTTCTTCAATAGGACGATGCTTCCATTGAACTTTCATAGACTTAATATCCTTGGTCCTCAGCTTACACACATAACGATCAAGAACGACAATCAGTTCTTCCTCATATTGAAGGTCTTTGTCTAACATAATTGAGTCCCATCAAATGATATAATATTCGTCACTATGATACCTTTTAAACATAGAAACATGGAATATCGGATGAACACTGAATATATTAGGAGGTAGTGCCAGTCTATATGCCATCGGCCCTACACGTTGAAGGACCTCAAAGGGGACGATATATTTAGGACTTAGTTTACCTTTCTTACAAAATCTCATCACTCTTTTCATGGGTGATATCTTGAATAAAACATTCTTACCCACCTTAAATTTCATATATGTTCAGCATCCTTCAATAAATGAATCCCCAAAGGATTCACATCTCCAATCTCGAACCAACCTATGGGTGATCTACATCCTCTCCCGTATAATGCCTCAAATAGTGTCATATCAATGCTCGAGTGATAACTATTAGTGTAGAAGAACTCATATAAAGGTAAGAATTTATTCCAATGCCCTCCAAAATCAATTACACATGCTCTGAACATGTCTTCCGAAACATTCATAATTCTCTCAGAGAGTCCATCCTTTTATGGATGAAAGCTTGTAATAAAAGTGAGTATTATACCCAACTCATTATGCAATTTCCTCCAAAACATGGAAATGAATTAGGTACCGCGATCTAAGATGAAGACAGGGGAATTCCATGAAACCTCACTATCTCCTTCACTTAAATCTTAGCCAATTATCAACCATTACCCATATAAAATCAAACTTCCCCAAACTCTTAGGAAGACCAACCACGAAATGCATAGCCATTCTTTTCAAATTCCATTCCGAAATTGGTTATATACCGCCTTGCCTTTGATTTTCATACTTAACTTCTAGACAATTTTTACACTTAGCCACAAAATCCGCTATGTCTTCATGCACGACAACCAATAAAACTATTTATGATTTCTATACATCTTAGTCACACACGTATGAGTAGAATATCAGGAACTATGAGACTCTACCAAGAATATTTGAATCAATCCATCAACTTGAGGAACCCAAATCCTTCCTTTCACAATAATCGCACCATCCGCACAAAGAGTGGTCTCTTGTGCCTTACAATTCCCCATATTTTCTTCTAGTCATTTCAAATTATCATTCTCAAAATGTTTGTCGTGATCTCCTCAATAAATGTGACCTTAGTTTCAATGCTAGCTAATACCCTGCCTCATTCAAAGATGCCCAACTACATGAAGTTAGATTCTAAGGTCTGAAATCTTTGGCCAAAGGTCGCTTGCTCATATTCAAGTAAGCTAACATACCCATACTAACCTATTTTCTACTCAATACGTCTGCCACCATATTAGGCTTACCCGGATGGTACATGATGGTCACATCATTAGGACGAAAATATAATTCTGGAAAATGAACACCTTGAGTAACTTCATCCATCTTTGTTGTCTCAAATCTAAATCCTTTTGAGTGAATACATGTTCCAAACTATGATGATAAGTAAACACTTCACACTTAACGCAATAAAGATAATGACATCAAATCTTAAGAGCAAATAGTATCACTCGCAACTCCAAATCCCAGGTTAGGTAATTTCACTCATGTACCTTCTATTGGCGTGAGGCATAGACTATCTCATTCTTATCTTTCATTAACACAATGCCCAATCAAGAATGAGAAGCATCACAATAAACTATAAAATCGTTATGTTTCAATGGTAATGCGAGGATAGATGCGGTAGTTAAGAGAGTCTTGAGCTTTTGAAATCTCTCCTCACATTTTTCAGTCCATTCAAGTGGTATATCCTTTTTATTCAAATTAGTCAAGTAAATGGCAATAGATGCAAAAACATTCACAAATCGACAGTAGTATCTAGCGAGCCCCATAAAGATGCTAACTTCCATCACAGAGCTAGGCCGAACTCAATTTTTAAGTGCCTCAATCTTTTAACGATCTACCATTACCCCTTTTTTCAAGACAACATGCCCCAAAAATACATCAAAAGTCAACCAAAACTCATACATAGAAAATTTTGCAATCTTTGTTTTCCAAGAACACCCAAAACAATATGAAGATGGTCGACATACTATTCCCCACTCTTCGAATAAACCAAAATATAATCAATGAAAACTATCACAAACAAATCAGGAAATGACTTTAACACCCCATTCGTCAAACTCATAAAAGTTCTAGGCACATTAGTCAAACCAAACGACATAACAAAAAATTCATAGTGCCCCACAGTGAGTTCTAAATATTGTCTTTGGCACATCATATGGCGTAATTTTTAATTGATGATACCTAGAACTCAAGTCAATTTTTGAGAAGACAGATGCACCTTGCAATTGGTCGAAAATATCATCTATTCGAGGTATGGGATACTGGTTTCGTATAGTGTCCTTATTCAATTGCCAATAATCTATGCACATTCTCATACTAGCATCCATTTTATTAACGAACAACATTAGGGCACCCCATGGATAAGCTTAAGGTCGAATGAACCCCTTATCAAGAAGTTCTTTGGATCTATGCGTTAAGCTCTTTATATTCTGCCGGATCCATGTGATATAGAGGGATAGAAATGGTATGTGTACTAGGTTAAAAATCAATACAAAAATTTATGTATCTAATGGGCTGGAGGCATACCGGGTATATCATTTGGAAACACACCTCTAAATTTTGACGCCATAGGAATAGACTAAATAGGCAAGACTCTCCCTCGACATCCTAGATATGAGACAAATAATCTAAACAACCTTGCCATACAAGATTTCTAAATGGAGGATATGATCTTAACTTTCTTAGGCTTGTACACCCCTTCCACTCCAAATTTTCCCTTCCGGGAATTCTAAAGTTACCGACTTAGTATTACAATTTAATAATGCATAATAAGGGTAAACCAACTCATGCCTAAGATAATATCAAAATCATCCATATCTAAAATTACCAAATCAGCCCAAGTTTGAAAACCCAGAAACGAATAAGGACAAACACGATGGACATGTATGACTATCATTGAATCTATAATTGGGTGACTATCATTGAATCTATAATTTGGTACAAACATGGAGAGATGCATCAAGTATATTACTGATCATATCAAACTCGGAGGAAAATCGCAGAGATACATCAGAATAACTAGAACAGGGATCATACAAACCATCCGGTCACAAACAAGAATAGTACATGTGATCATCGCGTCAAAGTACTCCACCTCATTATTTCCTGGAAAGGCGTAACATTGAGCCATGTAATCTTGAATAGCCACCTCCCTTCCTGGTTGCACATTCCCTTTGCCTTCATTACGACTACCATTTTCTCTACCTCCACAACCTCTCAAACTACCTTCACAACCACCTTGCAGAAACCCTCGACCGTTATTACCATTCCCCGCGGGTACCACTACTTTAGACTGCTGTTGCACGGAATCTAAAACACGTGGATGGGGAAAATATCTCTTCATGTGTCCAAGTTCTCTACAATTATAACATATACAATCAGAGAAAGGCTTGATTCCTGCCGAAGGCGCGACCCCTCGGCATCCTTAAAATATAAGATAGAGCTTCCAAATAATTACCTATAGAGGTGGGCATAGCGGACTAAATTTGCTTGGCTGCAAGCGAAGGCCTTCTGTATCCCTTAGCATAAGTGATTTTTATTGTGACCAACAACACTAACTATGGTTCGAGTGTCTATGATTGTCGATAATAAAGTAACCCAACTTAGGGTTGGGTGTCCCAAGGGATCATTTTCGACAATATGTAGTCAATTAGAATTCCATTCTATTTTGTCATAGTGAAAGAAGTTTACGAGTAAAAACATAATAAATTAAAAAGCCAATGACACGAAAGTGTAAAATATCAAATGGGAGGTTTGTCAAAAGTAGTAAAATGGTAAGATTAAGGAAAAATCAAGTATGAGGGGGAGTTTTTGGGATATATCAAATATGAGGGGTTTTTGTAAATTAATGTTTGGAGTATCTAATAAAGAACTAAAACTAGTATTTATAGTTTTCAAATTATGTGCTGCGACGGATCTTTTGGTAACGCTAGTCGAGGTCGCCGAATAACTCAGCGACTCACCCATATTCTAGTTTATAGCCCTTTGTTCTTTTCCATAACATCTTCAAATCCTCTACCATAAGGCGGTATAATACTGCTTTGCAAAACTGTTTGGAAGCGCGTCGACTACTCCATTCTCGTTAATTTGACCCTTTCCTTTAGGGCTCAACGTGCTAGAATAGAGGGTGAAGTATGTACCTTAGCGGTGCGCCAAGTTTTATTGGCGATGCTTAGACTTCCGTTCCTTTGTTCTTTTCAGCCTTTTAATTCTTTTTTGCGCAATTGTGTCCATGCTTTCCTTAAAACATCAAACACTTGAAACTTGATAGTTTTCATCAGATATTGAGATAAAACAAACACTAATGAAACTATTTCTATTAAAATGTAGGCCTGAATGAGTCCAATTTGTGGACTCGTCAACACCCCCCAACTTAAACTTTTGTTTGTCCTCAAGTAAAACTCAAGTTCAGAAGTTCAAATGGGATGTTGAATATAGTGTTACACAGGACTCAATCATGAAAATACACAACTAGACTCAAACTACTTTTTAAGGATCAATTGTGTACCTAAAGATTGAAGTTGGGACATACCATTATCAAATATTTTCAATCTCGCATTACTTAGTTCAACTGCAAGTTCAAGCTCAAACATAAATATTCAAATTCCCTTACACAAATGATGATTCCATTCTCAAACACAAGTGTATAATCAATTTAGGGTTTAGGAATCATACAAAATTCTCACACTCCAAAAGAGGAACACAATGAATGTTTTCACCCATAGGCTTGCCCTTATTTTTCCAGTCAAGAATAGTTTTTGCTTTCTCAAGATCAAAATGTCTTTTCAAAGCTTGTAATGGGGCTGAGTGCAAAGGTATGGTCATTTAGGCTTAGTGACTAAAGATCCTCATGAATTATGGTGCTCACAATACTTTCTTTTATTCATCTTATTTTATCAATTTTTCTTCTAGTGCTTCTAGGACTCCTATTATTCACGTCCATGGATTTCATGAAAACCCCAAATTTCTTTTCTACTTTTATGCTACAACCTTATTTTCTCATTCTTTTCTTTTCTCTTTCTTTTTCTCTCCTCTTTTTTTAATAGAGGGTTTCCATTCCTTTGAAATACAATGGTCTAAGGGATACTTTTCTTTCACTTCTCGACTTCACTTTTCCTTTTCATCATATCCCAACTTACGCTTTTGTCTTAAGTTGGATATTCAGTAAACCACAATTAACGAGGATTATTTGTAGTGGATGAATAAAGGTCTAGTTCTAATAAGTTTCTCCCAAAAAAAGGTAAAGTTCAAGGGGTGTTCAAGAGAGGTTAACACACTAACAGGGTGGGTCAAAAGTGAGGTATATGTCTAATTGGATTACACTCTTCAAAGGCATGTAAGATCATTTCAAGAGAAAATATTACTTAATTGACTGGACTAACATGACAAATTGTATGTTTTATTCATGCACTCTTCATAGTAAGATTATCACATAAGAAATTGATATTTATGTTAAACAAGAATTTACACTTTCTCTAGTGTGGAATGGTCATTAAAAGAGAACCTGTTTTTCAATTGGCTAATTACAACAAGATGCAAAGAGTTCACATGTTTTCTATGCAACTTCATTTGGTCTCGTCGTAGCCGCAGATTCATGTTTGTTCAATATAAAGCACTATTAAAGTCATTTGTATTGATTGGAACCTATATTTAAATTTTGCATCAGCAAAGCCACTTTCACACAAGTAGTGGTAAAAAAATTTGAAAATTATTTTTTTCTGGAAGGGTCATTTGGAATTAAAATCAACCAAAGGAGCGATAAGTATAAAACACAATTTAAAACAACAACCCAACTATATACACAAGAAAAAATTAATATTAACACAAAAATTCATAGTAAGCAAACAAAGGTGAGTCTCCTCTCACCATTAATAAATGTGTTTATCCTCAAATGCAATGAATAGAAACATCTCACTTAGAAAAAAAGTGTGAGGTCAAGAGGGGATCCTGCCAAGACACTTGCTCCATCTGCCGGGGCATCAGTTCCTGATTCATCCGCCTAAAATATGACAATGGTCCTCATAATATTATCGTACTAGTTAACTTTGTGTTCAGTTGCCCTAGCCTCTATAGCAATATTATCCGCAATCATCTTATCCAATTCATGGGCAAAGATAAAGGAGTTTATAGCAGTGTAGACACCACATTACCATGAATGGATAGTGTGGTCAATTGGAGCCCTCCTGCTGGAACTTGTTTTCTTCTTCTCTCTCCTCTCCTTGGACAGCTCTTCTATCTTTTTGTCTTTTTTAAACTCTCGTGCTCTTATATGTTGGATGGCATTCATCTCCCTGCTACCTTTTGTCTAGCCATTTCTGCAAAGACTTTAAGAGAAAGTTAGAGAGATTTTAAGTAGGGAAAATAGGGAAATTTCGAGTGTAGAGTCACTTTGTCAAACTAGTTGATGAAGTTTTCATCCATCTAGGGGATTTGTTAAAAGTAATGCATAGAGGGTATAAGGAGGAAGACAAAAATGGAGAATAAGAACTCTTTCGATGAGATGCTGAATGCATTTAGTGACATATGTTTGATCACCAAAAGTTACAGAGTCAACTACACATTTGGAATCAATTTAAAGCTGGGATGGGGACGTTAGGAGAAATGTCAAACCGTTTGAAAAACTCGAGTCAGCTCGCTAAACAGAGCGATATGCTTATTTTCAACCCATCCTTTAGAGTTCAACCCCCCAACCTCTGGGAGTGCGATGTAAACCTATAAAACACTAATTCATCGAAAATTCACAACATTTTAACACTCTCATATTAAATCTATTCATTTCAAAGCAAAGTCAAATGAGATTCTAGTATTTAAATAAGAGTTGTTGAACAAAAATAAATAAAGGATGTACTTCAATAAACTTAGAGAGACTCAACAATGATATATATATGAGAATGAGTATAATACCGAAGAAATAAATATGGAGTTTGAGTTACCAACCATTGATGCCAAATGAAGTGTTAAGAAATGCTAGGCGACAATACAATCCAAATCCGAGCACAATTCAACAACTAGAATACTTGATAAAACATGAAATATAAATCTAGAGTGCTGGTGTGATTTTGTGCAGATAAAAAGGTAAGAGACAGTAACTGATTTATATCTTTTGTTTGCAGTGACCTTCCAGTTTTTGCACGTTCAGTGATATTAATTAAACTTTCTCATCCGCTCCGCGAAGCTAGGAGTATCTTGTGTCTTTGCCAAATGTAACAGGATCTCCAACTCATATATAAGTTCCCGATGGTGGTCTTCATTGAGATGACCGACCTGATCAGTGGTACACTACTAATATTCTATAGATCACTATGTTTTATAGGATCCAAGATAAAGGTTTAGTGAGTAAGACGGTGGAAGAAATCATGTTCGTTGACCCTATTGTCGGTTTGCCTACCGGACCTGTTGCTCTCCTTCATATACTCTTCCAAAAACTTTTCTCACTTCAACCTATACAAACAACACACCATTATTTTACTCATAAACTAAAGAAAATTTAAAAAGGGTTTTGGGTTGCCTCCGAAAAAACTCCTAGTTAACATCGTGGCATGATGTAATCAACTTTTAGATCTCATTTTGGGGTAGGACATAGTATCACTAGGAAAACACCCTTGCGGTCTTGGATTTAAGCAAGACGAAATATGACCAATCTAGGTTTCTAACTATTTGATCGACACTGAATTGGAGGTGATGGTATGAATAAGGCTGAACACATCTTCTTTAATACCTTTTAGCATTTTATCTCACCTGTCGACTTTGTTGAGGATACGAGAGAGCATGTCCTCTGACCTTCCACCTTCCAAATCCTTTGGCTTCTGACTTTCCTAGGAATGCACCTATCGATCTTTCTTCCCATATTTCTAATTTGGATTACGGTCTCTCCATTGATGATCTCTATCTTTCCATTCTTCGTCTCTGCCAGCGTTGGTTTCTACCCTATCTAGGGTAGTTTGAACAAAAGTCACCACCTTGGTTTGCTATAAAGTTCACCTCCTTGTTTTACAGCGCTTCAAACTTCATTTCCTTAAGTGTGCTCTTGACCCCCAAAACATTGACACCATGGGCACTCTCCCCCACGACATTCTTCAATAGAATATCAAGGTGTATCATAATATTTGCCATGTTTTTTTCTCTTTCATTTTTCTTTTCATTCTTCTCCTTAGATATCTAAAAGGTTACAAGAGAAACCTCATCCTCGTGAGTGTACCATACTATGTTGATGGTTGTCATGCCATGAAGAAGTTGAGTTGCTACTGCATATGGTTGTTGCATTAACCCTCAAGGTGAGAGGTTGTCAACGACTCCTTTATCTACAGTATCCAAACTTCGATAGAAATACTGAATGAGAATGTTATCATGCAGACCATGGTTGGGCACTATAGCACCCACTTTTAAACCGTATCCAAGTTTTGTGCACTGACTCTCCATTCATGTGATTAAAGATTTGAATGTTATCTAGAATAGTCATCATCTTCGAATGAGGAAAAACTCGCACATTGAATGTAGTGACAAGATCCTCCCATGAAGTGATCGGATTTCATAGTAATTCGGCTAACCACTTGCAAGCTTCCCCCATCAGAGAAATTGGGAATAATCACAATCTTATGGACTCTTGAGAGATTTTTTTTAATGAGCAAGGTCGGTAAACATCTACGAAGTTTCAAAAATGTTCATGAGGATCCTCATCAGAAAATCTTTAAATAGTCCATTTAGTTGAAATAGTTGCAATATATTACTGGTTATATGGAACTCTACATTCCCCTCAGCTGGGGTAAGCGTATGGATCCAACACCTCCCATAAGATATGGGTCATTGATATTTCGCTCTTGGACATCGTTGAAGTTACTAATGTCATCTTGGTGCATTACTTCTATTTACACTCATAGCTCCTAATTTCAACACAAACACATAAAAAAAATCTAAAAACTAAGTTAAGTATATTTCAAATAATAAGAATAACAACTCAATTAAACTATAAATCCTCAAGTAACACCACTCCCCCACAGTTGCAGACACTAATTATGGTTCGAGTGACTACGATCAATTGTAATATAGTAACTCAACCAAGGGTTGGGGTGTGATCCAAGGAAGGTGTTTCGAGAATATGTAGCCAATTAGTTTTTTATTATAATTAGTCTCAGTCAAGTGATTTACGAGTAAAAACATCATAAATTAAAAATGGTGTGTCACAAAAGTATCAAATATCAAATAGGGGGTTTGTCACAAATAGTAAAAATAGTTAAATTAAGGAATAATTAATTATGAGAGGGAATTCTTTGTATGTGACTACAATACAAGTTAATATAGATTGTTTGGTGCATGCTTTCGATAGAAAATTTGCAAAGAAATAGTGACTATGTTAAGCTTTAATTGGAAATAAGTTCTCTCTCAAGCAACTTACCCTGTTTCAAATGGGTTCCTCTCGGACACCCATTTTCCACATGCAATCCAGCCTACACATTACCACACTCACTCTCTCGAGTAGAGTGTTAAAACATGGGAATAGGGTTCACCCTCTCGAGTAAGCCAAAAAACGTGGGTGTACTTCTATTTGAAACAACAAATCCATTAGACTAAACCATCGTTACCAGAAGAAACCACCATTAAACTACATCTATGCTATAAGAAAGCAACACCCAACAATAAAATTAAGTCATATTTTCTAAATCACGTTCAAAGAATGGAGTTTTTAGCCACACATCAAGAAATAATAGATTATACCTTCAATGATGTTGAAATTAAATGAGTATAAGAACATAAATCTTGATTTAAGAAAAGGGAGAAGAATTGAGAAGACCTACTTCCAATTTTGGAAAGATGAAATCCTTCATTCTTCAAGTCTTCCAAAAACCTTTTTCAAGTTTGAGATAAAATATGAAAAACTAAAGTTTAAAGTCTAAAGACTAGTTTTCAGATTTTGTGTTTCGATGGACTTTTTGGCAAGGTTAGTCGAGGTCACCGAATGACACGGAGAATCGCACATCTTCTAGTTCATCTATCTTTTGTGATTTCCCATAACATCTTCAAGTCCTAGACCATTGGGCAGTATAGTAATGCTTAGTGGAACTGTTCAGTGGCACATCGATTGCTCTTTCTCCTTCAATTTGAACCTCTTCCTTCAGGGATCAGTGTGCTAGAATAGAGGATGAAGTATGCCCCTTCGTAAATGTGCCAATTTTACTTGGCGATGCTCAAGTCTCTGTTTCGTTGTTCTTTTCAGCCTTTTTGTTCCTTTTTGCACCATAGTGTCCATGCTTTCCTTGAAACTTCAAATACCTGAAACTTGATAGTTTTCATCAGATATTGATATTAAATAAGCATTATAGGTCACTATTTATATTAAAATTTAGCCATAAATGAGTCAATTTGTGGTCTGATCAATAAGAACCTTGAAATTTACCTGAAATTTTGGCCTTTTTTTCCAACGCCTTAGTTTGACCATCTCGCCTAACTCCCCCTCCACTTTCTTAACATAATTTGTCTCTTTATTAAAGCTCGTTCCTGCAAAATTCCTATGAACAAATAACACTTGCAACTCATAATTCAAATCTCTAATGAATAACCGGATTCTCTACTACTCAGTAGTAACCAAATGTGTAGCATATCTCGATATGACATAAAACTTGGCCTCATAAGCAGCCGCATATATACCACCTTTCTCTAAGGCCGTAAACTCCTCCTTCTTGTAATCCCTTAAAGTTCTAGGCACATATTTTTTTTTAAAGAAAGCATGAAATTGGGTACAAGTAAGGGGAGCTAATGTAGAAGATTTTCATTCCATATAAGCTCTCACCAATTGTGTGGACTCACCTTGAAGTTAGAAGGATTGAAAAAAAACCTGATGTTGGTGAACAATGCCCAATTTATGAAGCCTCTTATAACACTTTAAGATAATTTCATAAGGATATTCAGTATCTGAACAAAGAAATATCAGAGAATTAAGATTTAGGAACTTAGTCAACATGTAATGATAATTCTCTTTCATAACCGAACCCAACAAAGGACGAAAGATAACCATCATTCCCTCTAGTTTCTCCCGTCTAAGGCACGATGCTAGCTATAGGGGAATTAGAGGGAGCTTGAGCTACTTAGCCAGACGGAAGCATTGCGGGACTAGCGAACCCCTTAAGAACAATAGGATTTACTAAGCCAAAGATGGGTCCAAAGGAAGAACGCCTGTATTTCCATCCGGTACTCCTTATTTTTAACAATCTCCTAAACCTCCTGAAAATCCTTATTCTCATCCATATCTTTATGTTACGCATGAGGGTTCTTATTTACCAGCACTATAAGACCCCGAAAAATGAGTTAGGGTGTATAGAGACTCACATGTGCCTATAAGATTATTAACATGTTAATTAAGTGTTTAAAGTATGCATGAGTGATTTGAAGTCATGAGGAAGTCAAACGTCAAAGGACGACCATGACGTTTGACAACTAGTCACCAAGAGGCCTTAGATTTTTATGTGCTTATATCTGTGTCATTGTCTTATGAATTCCTTATATGACTTATAATAATTTTTATAGGTAGTATGTTGATTCTCATGAAGTTTAGAGGTTAAGTGTCCAAAATGTTAGAAAGTTAGCCCTTGAGACGTGCATGTGTGCCTTGAGTGTGCCTAGTATGTTTTGATGTGTTGCGAGTTTCGGGTGAAATTGGTATGAAAGGTATTTGACTTTTTAAGGTTTATATTTATGTTGGAAACTTTTGGGTAAGACTCCCCAATGGCGTACCAAAAATACCTCAAAAAGGATCCAAAGTTTGTCAAGACACTGCCAGTGTCTGCCAACGACCTTCAATCCACGGCCTATAGTTTCACCGACGCCCCGTCGAGGGTAAGGCATTGATTGACACTTAGCATGATGAAGGCTCAAGGCATTTTTCAATCCCCATACCCAAACAACGGCCTGTAGTATGGACTGTCGATGGACCTACTAGGCGTCGATGGGTCCATCAATGCAGCCTTCAAAATAACTAACATGCACGTTGTTTCACCAATTCACCGTACATGCTAAACTAACTCTATTTTGTTTATTTGGTTATTTTTAGGTCTATTAAGTGGTTTAAAAATGTGACAACCCCATTCCCAATCCATGAATTCAAATTAGACTTCCGTCTCTAAAAATATCCTATGTAGAAACCTCCATAAGAGATCAAGCTAAATAACAGCTTGAAGCTTTGATTCCCATGGGTTATTCATCAATTTTCAGTGGTTTTATTCTACAATGAGGTACAGTGATACTTCATCTCTATTTAATCTTCCATCTGGAGAGTTGTTTTCACACTTTTCAAAGAGAAAATATAATCAAACTTCTCCAACTTTAATATAGCCATGGGTTTTTTTCTCAAAACCTTTTCAAAGGCTTCCTCGTGTTGAATTGTTTATAATATGATGATTGTAATGTGAATTCCAATCCAATTGCATGATGAACCCATGCTCTCTTCAAACTCTCGTTTTAGCCAGGTACGGGCTTTGTGATTTTGATCTTATGTAAATTAAATTGTGATTCATTGCTGTTAAAATGATTATATCTAATGCCCAGTATGTGTTTTTATTATTAATTTTCTATGAGTGGTCCATGTGGATCAATGTTTGATGTTTTTAATAAGTCTAGTCTATAATGTACTATCTTGTGATCTTGCATGCTAAACTGGTGGTTATTTGACTCGATCATGAGGAATTATCTTAGCTACTGCTTACATAGTAATATGATGATAATTTAGGTATAATTTATCCAATATGAATAGATACATTCGAATTGGTAAGGATTGATCTAGTTTTTTCTAGCCTATAGATTGATATTGTAATGTACATGATGTGATCTCAATTCTAGGGTAGATGAAGCATGAGTTAGCTTGGGTTATTATGTCATTAGCTACTACCCTACATGTATATTGTTTATGAACTATGATTGATGATAAAGGCTAAGGAAATTTGTGAGTGATCTATATTACTCTACTTCCTATAGATTAATGAATGTAGTGTATTTAGTGTATTCTTGACTTTATAGTACATGAATGTAGGATTTCGTGTATATAAAGATACTTTTAGCTATTGAAATATATAGTATTGATTATGAAAAAAGAGTATTGATCATTGATGATCAAAGGATGAGAAATTGGTAAAATTGCATATCTCCTTTACTTTCTTATAGTATTGATAGTTGATGAAGCCTTGTATGGCGTTGTGTGGTATAGTCCACTTAAGGTATCGGTGTTTACTTTATTGACAATGTATATGTAATGTGATCATGGCCTTAAAGGTAATTTTATTATGAATATGAGGTGGTGAGGATCACCCAATGTGAAGCCTATACCTAGTTTCATATTCTAGCTATGATCTAGGTTGTGTTGCATATGTTATGAGCATGTGAATGGTTCTTTTAAGTTGATGTATATGTGCTGCCTATTATGAAGGTCTAATAATTTTCAATGTGAAGTAAAGTTAATATAGGTGCGTGATGACTAGAGCTTGTTGTTATGGTATTGTAAGGCTTGAATAAATGTGTCTTATGCTATGCTTATCAATTTAAGGATTATATGTGATATATCATGAATGCATATGGATAGACAAGGTTCCAAACCCTTTCCCATACTAGTAGACCTATCAATCATCCTAGTGTTTGGGTATCTAAGTATAAGAATATGAATGCATGAGTATGTTATGAACATGTCTTATATGTTATAATGTGAAGTATTTTTTAATGATGAAGTATGATCATACTTATCTTAATGTGTTTATATTAAAGGATTTCTCATAAATACGCTTATGTATTAATGTATTAACATGTATGGCCTTAATGTGTTATGTGAAAGGTTTGCTCAAATATAAGTATACACACACATGTATGATGATTTAGTCAATGGAGGGGTCTTTAAAGGTGTGCTTAAGTGTACCCTACACTACATAGGTGTCTGAATATGCTATGTCCATGTGAAAGGGTTTCTCACATGATTTAGGTTGATGAACTCTCATCTATGGCCTGTGAGCTAAGAATATGAGGATTCAATCTCCTAAAGACTATATTTCTATAAACTAATGTTAATTAAGGCTTTTTAATAAAGGGAACTTATCTTAGAACCAAGAGAACTTGAAGTTGAAGGGTGTCCCTTCCCATTATAGGAAGGTAGGTCACCATAGTCTTCACGAAGTGGTTAGCCTTATAGTCAAAAAGGCATAGAGTGATATTTCCATAGTGGATAACTACAATGCCCAATTTGGAATAATGAGGATTTCCACATGTACCTCGAAGTTCCATAAAATATGCTTGCCACATAGGATCTAGGAAGTGATTTCACTCAGTACGATAGAATGTGTTAATGTTCTAAGTGGCTAAGTAGAGCACCTTCCCTTGGTGTAAGGCTCTACAACAAAAAATTCCATGCAGCACCCACGGTCTTATTGTCGGTTCATGCTATAGTTTCCCTAAAGTAAAATTGATAATTGAAGTAAATCATTATGACTCTAACTAGGATAACCCAAGGGTAGTTTCTTAGTGTAGGTGGGGATATGGGACTTCACCTATGCATTATACTCGTAGGTCTTGAGGGAAGTTCTAGGAAGGTGTTCTAATACATGTGTTAATGTTTATGCTCCCTATGTATGACATTGTAGCGTTGTCTACTTGTTGAGATAGAATGTGTGGTATGAATCTATATGATGTGGTCTTATCATTATGTGCATAAAGTTGGTCTTAATGACTATATTATTAAGGTCTTTCTATGCATGAATGAAGTTGTCTATTCTTGACATTCTAATTTATGAAATGAATGTTATGGCTCTTATGGTCATAAGGTAGGGTTTCTAAGTATGTGTGAGGTTATGGGGCTTCACATGTACATTGCACTAGTAGACATAGATTAGGATTGTGAGTGAAGTCTTATGTTAAGTGCAATGTGATGTATGTGCCTTGTTATATGAAAAGGTTCTATATGAATGTGTTTCTAAACTTAAAAGGTTGTAGGTATGGTTTCCTTGTGGCTTTAAGGTGATGTTTGAGTGTGGATAGTGTTATCGGACATTATCTATACATTCCACCAAGTGTGACTATAGGGTACTTAGGAAAATCAACAAGTTAGAATAAGAAGAATATTCATTATAAAGAGAAAAATAAAGTAACTGTAAAATGGGAAAGCTTACTGTAAACTATTCCTAATTGTGACTTAAATACATTGTATGATTTTATATGATCTATGACCATTGAATATGCCTATATGAATTATGCAAATTGTATAAATTCTTATGTATCAAAGTTTTATGAAGATTTCTCAAAAAGGTATGAAGCATTACATTGTTTTCATACTTAGTGCATTCTTTTACTAACTCCATTCTTCTCTACCTTTTTACAAATAGTGTCGTTTATGGATGCTTAAAGGATGTCTTTAATGTTGAGGAGTTTGATATGTGATTCTCAATATCCAGAAAAGGAATTCTTAATTCCAAGGATTTCCTAAGTCTTACTTTACTATAAAATCTTTGAATAATATACTTAGCATTTATGTTGTATGGGTCGTGTCCCTTATGTACTCTAATGATGTTGATTCTAGGATGACAAAAAGAGACTAAAGTCTTTAACTATGTATTATGATATTTTATATATACTGTAAGTGATGTTCTAGCATATGATGTGCTAAGAATGTTTTGAATTTTCTGCAATTTACCTATGACAATATGATGAATGATAACTATGGACTTGTATAAGACCTTTGAGAGGTCAAGTACGCCATGTTACTTCTAGAGGGTTCTTCCAATCGTGACAAATATGGTATCAGAGCATCAGGTTAACTAAAGTGGTTTTAGGTTCCAAAAGTCTTATATTGCCACGTCTAGTAGAGTCTCGATCTTCGGTTGTGAGTCATTACACATCTATGAGCGGAGGCTATAGGATGCTAGAGTTTCCCTTCTTAATTATTCTTAGGTCGTGCCATAGAATTTAACTCTATAAGATCTCTCTCTTATGTTTTATTGTAAGCTCGTCTTTTGGATGTGATAGCTTGGATGAGATAGTATCTCTATGCAAGGAAGAGAAGGTGAGTATTAATGGTTATCTTTTATTTATTGTTTTATGAGTACGTGTGAAGGGTAATCTGGCATGCTTTTGCCAATTATGGCGATATATGTGAAATATGAGAAATAATAGGTTATGTTTATGTGACGTCCTTTGTGGCTATATATGAGATCGATATGAAATGGCTCGCTATGTTGAGAAACATATGTCATGATATGGTTAAAGCATGTTAGAAGTTGTTATGGTTAAAATGAGTCTCTTTTGGAACGGTGTGTTGCTATATGACTTTGCATGATGTTAGTCTTATGATATGGTTTAGACTTGAAATTCTTTGAAGAATGTGGTAAATATCTAAATGTGCATGCTGCCTAAGTATATGTGTTGCCTTGTTTGGATTGGAGTCCTTTGTATAGACTTGATCTTATAAGTAAGGGTAGCATGCTTGTTTTGGTAGGGGGATGATGTGGGTTTGATTAACCTAGAAGTTACCTTACTGTAATGTTCATAGAAAACAAAGAGACCTTATGTCTAGGTCTCCTCTATTCTTTTCCCCTAATGTTGTATGACCCTTGGTGTCTATGGAATAGTTGAGGCGTTATGTGGTTGGATTGAATGACCTAACTTTTTGATTGGTGATAACTTGCATAGATGATAAGGTTTGGAATGTCTTTGGTGTTTCTATGTTAGGTTATTGTAATTCCTTCTTCGTTGATGATCACTTTTAAGTGATAATGATGAAGGTTGTTAAGCTAAGATCCTCTTGAGGTTGGGTTAAGTTGATCTTAATTGGGTTTACCCTAAGTGGGGGATGGTGATGTGAGTGGTAAAGTTGTAGATATTTCTACCTTGTCCTTCTATTCTTACTTGAGCTTGAAACTAAAGATTTCCTAGAAGCTTGTTCATGATAGGAGTTTTATTAAAGTATGAGTTGCATGGTCTCCCTATGTTTTGTATGTCTTGGTTGACACTGTTTTATATATGTTTTGAAAGTTTAAAGTTGCATGAAAAAAGGATATTTGATCAAATTATGGTTTTCTCATGTTGGTAGTGCATCTTGCTATGTTAGTTGGGCATTTAACTTCATGAGATAACCTAAGAAACATAGTTGTAGTCACTTTTGATATGTAAGGTCAAGCCTTATAATGAGAAATTTCAGTCTCCTAGAAATGAAAATGATGTGTCTCTTGAAAACTATATGACTTGTATGGTTTGGAAAACATGATTGTAGGCTCACTTTTTAAAAAGTGAAGGCATGTTTAGCTATTGTCCTTGTGTGTGCCTAAAAATTGTAATACTTCCCCTAAATGATGCATATTTATGAAAGGTAATATTATGCTACAGATTAAACTTGGTTAAATGACTTCCTATCGTTGTGATGTGTGTGGTGTGAATTACCATTTTGACTTTATTAGCAAGAAAGTTGAAGCATACTTTGGGTTAAACTCGTTGAAAAATTCTCATTCAACATGTATTGACCTTTGTGCATTGCTTGCCTATGAACTCATGAGACATATAAGTGTGTTAGGAGAAGGACATTCCTCCATGGACCCAACCAAGCATGGTATTGTTGAGTATAGCCCAAATGGCAGAATGTCTAATTAAGAAAGACCCTTATTGATTTACTTAACTCTGGTCTAAGTTTATTGAAGTGGGAGTGCTTATTAGTTTCTTGAGTGTTGTTGAGTCTGCCTAAGTGTGAATTAAGGATGGTTTCATAATGAGCTCTTAATGAATTGAAATGTAAAAACCATGTAATGATTAGGAGAAGGATGTTCCTCATATGAACATGACAAGAACCTGTGTGTTTGATGCATTAAAGAATGAGTGAATAAAGGTTTTGCTTGTTTTTGTTGCATTCAGTGCTAAATGGTTTGAAGTTTGTAATCCTTGTAAGTTTTATACATTGACTTTTATGTGATGATTTTATTAATATTGTGAGTTTGTATATGATTCATTGAAGTCCTTGTTGTTATTTAAGTGTTCTAAGTATCATTTTAGGACGAATGTTCCCAAGTGGGGGAAATTGTAAAACACCCAAAAATGTGTTAGGGTGTCTAGATCCTCACATATTCCTATGATATTATTAACATTTTAATTAAGTTTTTTAAATTATGCATGTGTGATTTAAAGTCATGTGGAAGTCAAACATCAAGAGACAACCAAAATGTTTGACGACTAGTCACCAAGAGGCCTTAGATGTTTTTATGTGCTTATATGTGTGTCATTCTCTCATGAAGTCCTTACATGAGTAATAATGATGTTTATGGGAAGTATGTTTAGTTTCATGAAATTTAAAGGGTAAACGTCCATGACATTTGAATGTTAGCCCTTGAGACGTGCATATGTGTCTTAAGTGTGCCTAGCATGTTTGGACGTGTTGCGATTATTTATTTTATGTGAAACTGATGTTAAAGTTCCTTGAATTTTTTCATGTTATATATACGTTTGAAACGTCTGGGTACGACTCCCCAAGGGCCCGTAAAAGGCCCTCAAGGAGGACTCATAGTCTACCAAGACACCGCCTTTGCTGTGTATACCAACGACCTTCAATCGATGGCTTGAAGGTTCACCTACGCCCCATCTATGGTCATTCATCAATTGACTTAGTATGGTTAAGGATAAAGGCAGTTTTCAAGACCAGACCCAAATGACGACCATGCACGTTTTTCACTATGGGGTGAATAGGAAATTGACCCCAAGTGCTAACCTAACCCTAGTTGGTTTATTTTTTAATTTTGGGTCTATTAAGTGGGTTAAGAACGTGAAAACCCCATTCCCGATCCATGAATTCAAATTAGACGTTCCTCTCTCAAAATATCCTCTCTAGAAACCTCCATTGGAGATGAATCTCAACAACATCGTGAAGCTTTGATTCCCATCATTACTCCTCAATTTTCATTTGTTTTATTCTACAATGAGGTATGTTGATCCTTCATATCTATTTAAATCTTCCATCTAGAGAGTTCTTCTCAATGTTTTCAAAGAGAAAATATGATCAAACTTCTCCTTCTTCAGTCTAGCCATGTGTTCTTTCTCAAGAAATTTTCAAAGGCTTCCTCATGATGAATTGATGTTGATGATGATTGTAACGTGAATTTCAATCCAATTGCACGATGAACCCATGCTCTCTTTTAACTCTCATTTTAGCCATGTATGAGCTTCGTGATTTTGATCTTATGTAAATCGAATTATTATTCAATGATGTTAAAATGATTATACCTACTACCTAGTATGTGTATTGATGATGAATTGTTCATGAGTAATCCATTTGGTTCAATGATTTAATATTTGAATAAGACTAGTATATAATGTATTATATTGTGATCTAGAATGCTAGAATGGTGGTTATTTGACTCGATCATGATGAATTCTCTTAGCTACTTCCTACATGGTAATGTGTTGATAAATTAGGTATAACTGATCCAATATGAATTGATACAATAGAATTGGTAAGGATTTTTATATTTTTTTTCTAGCCTAAAGATTGATATTGTAATGTACATGATGTGATCTCAATTCTAGGATAGATGATGCGTGATTTAGCTTTGGTTATTATCTCTTTAGCCACTTCCCTACATGTATATTATTTTTGAATTGTTATTAATGATCAATTCTAAGGAAATTGGGGGGTGATCTACATTACTCAACTTCCTATCAACTGAGGAATGTAGTGTATTCACTGTAATGTTGACTTTATAGTCTATGAATGGTATGAATAATATATGATGTATTCTTATCATTATGTGCATAAAGTTTGTCTTAGTGAATATATTATGAAGGTCATGCTTGGCATGAATGAAGTTGTCTATTCTTGACATGCTTATGTATGAAGTGAATGTTAAGACGCTTATGGTCTTAAAATAGGTTTATTAAGTATGTGTGAGGTTTTAGGGATTTACATGTACATTGAACTAGTAGACATAGATTATGATTGTGAGTGAAGTCTTACCTTAAGTGTAATATGATGTATATGCCTTGTTATATGAAAAAGTTCTATATAAATGTGTGTTATCGACTTGAAAGGTTGTAGGTATGGTTTCCTTGTGACCTTAAGGGTATTCTTGAGTGTCGATAGTGTTATGGGACATTATCTATACGTTGCACCAAGTTTCACTAGAGAGTAATTAGGAATGTCAAGAAGTTAGAATAAGACGAATGTTCACTGTAAAGAGGAAACAAAAGTTACTGTAAAATGGGAAAGCTTACTGTAAAGTGGTCCTAAATGTGACTTTAATGCATAGTATGATTTTATATGATCTATAACCTTTGAATATGCCTATATGAAGTATGTGAATTGTATAAATTCTATTGTATCAAGTTTTATGAAGATTTCTCAAAAAGGCATGAAGCTTGGTTTCAAGTAAAATGTCCTTTTTAAATGTATGGTTGTCATACTTAGTGTATTTTTGTACTAACTCCATTCTTCTCTACCTTTTTACACAAAGTATAGGTTATGGATGCTTAAAGGATGTCTTTAATGGTGAGAAGTTTCATATGTGATTCTCAAACTCAAGGAAAGAAATCCTTAAGTCCAAGGATTTCCTAAGTCTTACTTTAATGTAACGTTTTAATAATACACTTATGATTTATAGGTTGTAAGGGTAGTGTCCCTAATGTACTCTAATGATGTTGAGTCTAGGATGGAAAAAAGAGACTAGAGTGTTTAACTGTGTATTATGATATTTTATATATACTGAAAGTGATATTCTAACATATATGTGCTAAGAATGTTTTAAATTATCCGCCAAATTTACCTATGACAATGCGATGAATGAGAAATATGGGCTTGTATAAGACGTCTGAGATGTCAAGTATGTCATGTTACTTCTTAGGGGTTATCCCATGTCGTGACAAGAACGTTCTAAGTAGTTACCTCAACTACCGTGGGTGCTACACTCCACCACCTATAGCCCTAGCTGTCCCTCAACCCCTGCCTCGATCGCGACCTCTCACTGCATGTTCCTCAATCAAAGCATTAATGCGAGCTCCGGGTATGACATCATTGGATCTAGTAATAACCATTTACCGACTAAAGAGTGAACGAGGTTAGATACCGATTCAAATCGATAGATACCAATTGGAATAAAGTCATAGCAAAAAAAAATACAGAGAAAAAATATGGAGAATTCCTAAAGTGCAATAACCTCTCGAAGAAAAGTAAAGGCGTCCCCATACCGTTCCACGAGACTCTATTATACTCATTTAGGTACATCAAGATCAACAAACATAGGCTCTGATACTAACTTTGTCATGACCCAGAACATTATGATTGGCACCGAACTAATCATTCAGTGGAAGAAAACTACTACCATACAACTAAAGCAAAGAATCAAAAGACTACGACATTCATCAAAGGAAAATAGAATAAATACTAAATCAAAGTTCTCATAAACTTTAACAATTTATCTAACTACTAACAATGCGGAAGATAAACCTATAATCTGAAAGTCAATATACCAAAACATCTAAAAAAGATAAAAGTCTAAACAAGAAATACTAACGAACTAATCCACTAATCAAAAGAGAAAGTCTTAGTTCGGAAATGGTGGACAAAGACGAAAGTGAATCCCATGGCAACCCAAAAGATTTTGTTCACCCTTGAATTTGATGCGACGATATTTAATCTCCTAAGTGAAATCTGTGAATAGCCGCTTAAACATGCCCTCTACTAAAAAAAGTACAAACAAGTGCAGAATCAGTACACAACCACAGTGTATCATTAGGACCACACCGTTATCCCAGTAGTGTAGCATAAATAAGTCAAACAAAATTATAGTCACATGCATAATATATCCACATCTACAATATTATTAACATGCTCATCATAATATTGTTATCACACATCGTTGGTCCTCTCACGAACCTAAACCCAAATAGTTAGCTTGCTGGAATGTGGCTATCTGATCCCATATTTGTGCCGAAACGTGGCAACGTAGTACAAATTAGTTTGCCGAATGTGGAAATCCGATCCCCATTTCATACACCATGATCACAATCACAAGTATATCATCAGGATCATACATTTAAGTCATGGTTCCATGTCCTATAGTTTTGCATTCTATATTATTTACAATAAGTGTGATTGCTATTGCTACATCTATGCATATACAAGTGTCATAATAAAGAAAGAACATGTATACAACATATAATCATAGAATCACAACCATCACCTACCTCAAAACAAGATTAAACCCATAAGAAACGTGATCCTTCCCTTTGGGATTCGTTCCTCTTGTTCTCGATCTACAACCAATCACAATAATGAGGAAATCAATAAACTATTTCTAATTACCCGAGTTATTAATAGCTCCATGAACCCTAGATCATACCCACAATATCTAGTATCTAAATCCACTATAATATCTAACAAGAAGTCCATTCCCATCATATTATCGCAATCTATTATGTTCTACGGATCAAAAAACAAATTAGGGGAGTGAAAAGCTTACCTTTAGCCTCAAGAATAGTAGAAAATGAGTTAGAATCGTCTGGGTTCATTCCTTAGCTCTAAAAGTCAAAAAGGGTCAAATATGGTCGTTTTGGGGTTTTAGTAATGACTTAATTTGCGCTAGACCCGCTACAACAACACCCATCCTGAGGTAACGGTCATGACACAGCGGCTTAAAGTCCCGCAACAATGGAAATTTTGAAAAAATGAGCCTCTCTCTTTTATCCACAATATTAAGTCTCGTCTTGTCAGTCACAAAGGTCACCATCTCTCTACTACGAAACCAATCCCGCTATAGAAGCCCAAATCATAACAGAACAACTTTTAAAATAATTTCAATCCTCCATTTTACAACACACCTCTAACTTACTATGCTTAAAAAATACTCTGTGCGCTAAGTACGATTCCCATGGATCAAAACACTCAAATTCAATTCCATAAATCATACAGCTTTGTTACCAAGTTGTCTAACACCTAATGTAACCAAAAATAAAAACAACTCACCCGAGTGGAACAAAATTTCCCTATACCTCAACCACTCTGATTTCGTCCAAATATGGACAAGTTTGGAAAAATTAATCCTTGCAAAACAAAAAAGTTTTTCCAATTCCAAAATGGGCTTTGCTTGTGCACACTTATATCTACAACCGTAATGGCACCAAAATGGGAACAAGTCAACAAATTCGAAACTCATATTTTTCAGATCCCAAATAAACATTTGGTGGTATCTTCACCAAACCCGTTGTCAACTCTAAGCTTATCGTAAATCTCAAAATATCAAACTAAAGGTCCAAAAACTGAAAACATTGGAGAATCTTTATAACTTCCAATTAGGCCATAAATCACTCATCATACCTAGTGGAATCATTAAAACCCAAATTCAGCCTCACCAACCTCAAATATTAAATTTGGTCAATCTTTACAAGATTCTAACTTTTAAAACTAAAATACTTTCTTAAAATGAATCTAATTATTTCAAAAATTGTATCGCTCATCCATGAAAATCATAAATTGTTAATCACAGTCATTAGGTGGGACAAATAGGTGGAGAAAAGGCGAAAATCACAAAACATCCTTGAAAATTATTGCATAAACATATTTATGATACACGGATTAAAAATACTATCATAATACAGTAGAAATGAAAAACTAAAAATGTTGCTTTGAACAGAATTTCCAAACACTCACCTTAGTGGAGGAAACTAAATAAGAAATTAGACCATTATAAAATCAAGCCTAACTTTCTTTAGTGGTACTGAATGCTTAACTAATTCATACTCACCCTGTTTCAAATAGAATGATATAGTTTGACTTCACATGGAGTATAAGAAAATAATGAAAAAATTTCAATCTTGTGTGCTCTAAAATTTAAGTTATGTCAAATCTACCAAATAACCCTTAAATCTTGTAATCTTAAACCTGCCACACAGAAAACTAAAATCAAAGAATTACCAACCAAAAGAAAGAAATTTTTTTTCTTTTAAATACAGTAAAAATAAAAATAGATCATTCTTTTTTAAATAATTTTTTCAGTGGTCAATTTTAATTTAAAAAGCTTATTGCATATAGAAGAAAACCTTTTGTATTTCCCCACTTCTTAGTAATGCAAATGGAGATTGATTTATAAATGTTACTGTGAAGCATAAAATCAAATAGTTGTTTACTATTAATTATAAATTCTCTAACAAAATATATTTTTAATTACATTGGAGCTTCTTATTCATCATTTTCAAAAACTAGGTTAAATACCCAAAACTTCACATGTTCGAATAATGGAGTTCTTATCCTTCTTTATTTAATTTCAAATAAGTGATATTTTATAAAATTTAGCTAAGAATACCATATATTATCAAAAGATGAAACTAATATTTTACCATAAGTAAATAAATATTTGACTTTTAATATGTTAAACTAGTTTATTTCTCTTAACACGAATTAAGTTTCAGATGATATTCTTTTTCCTTTACACCTTTATTTCCCAATCGCATTTTATGGTTCAAATGATTCTTGAATGCACATGCACCCTCACGCTACTAGGTGGGCCAGCATCTGTGTGCTAGCCATATTGTCTGAACATTTTATGGTAATTGAATTCCTCAAGCTAGCTTCTATTTTGCGTGTGTCTGTCTTTAAGCTTATAATAGAAGTAAACGCAACTTGTGAGAGATACCAAGAACAGTGAAATTATCTTCATTTAAAACTAGGAAAAATTATATAAAATATAATTTGATATTTTAATCTTTAAAATTGTCTACCATTTAGAAAAAATACATAAATTTCCTCTCGGATGAATCCCTATGTTTTTATGGATACATCGTTACACCCTGGAATACATCCTATCTACTCTAGGATACATCTCTATGCCCTCTCAGATACATCCGTCCAATGTAGTTATGTATCATTTGCAATGTATCGGACAACCAAAAATTAATGTATTTGAGAGCAATGAAAAATTAGGGATTTTTGTAATTGGGAAAACTTCTCGGATATGATGTATTAGGTTTTAAAGATAAGGGAGCTGAAGATGTGGAACATATAAAACAATGTGTGGTACAATATAATCAACATGCAAAATTGTTAACTATAATAGCTTTAGAGTCATACATAAACTAGGCTACTAAAGTCGACTAGCTAGGTTACTATATCTCATGTTAGTTGAAGTAGACTAGGATTAGTTATAAATGTAGTAGCAGTAGTAGTAGTAGTAGTAGTAGAATTCTTGTAAATTATGCATTTGTATTATAGTAGGACTCTAGAAAGCCTAGGATACTACATGTCACGATCCATACCTTCGTGATTGGCACCAACACTGACCCTTCGATGGGAGAACTACTACTACAACCCAAACAAGAAACTAAAGCAAAAACTAAGGTATTTACGTTATGGAAGCAAGTTAAATAAATAAAGTAAGAAGTTTCCATAAACTTCAACAAGGGTTCTGACGTACTAACTAAACAAATTCATAAGTAAACAACCTAAACCCGAAAGTCAATGTACCAAAGCTACTAAACGATAACCAAGTCTAAAACAAGAAGGGTAATAATCCCAACTATGATAAAAAAAATCCAAAGAACTAGTGTAAAAATGAAATATGGACATTGGTCAAAGAGAATCCAAAGCAGTTCAGAAGATGCCAGCTCACCCTTCAATTCGAAAGAAACAATCACAGATCTTCTAAACGAGGTCTATCAATAGTCGATGAAAGATGCGCTATACTCAATAGAAATAAGAGCAAGTGCAATATCAGTACACAACCACCGTGTATATGTAGGATCACGCGACTATCTTAGTTAATACAACATAAACAAGTTAATACAACAACATAACCATATAATTTATCAAACATATACAATGTTTAATATAACATGCTTCAGCAATACGCATTTATCGCAAGTACTTGGTCCTTTTATGGAACCAAACCCAGGCTATTAGTGCACCAGAACATGGTACCTGATCCCATAGTTATGTTGGAATACTGCAATGCGATCCCATTTATATTCTAGAACATGGCAATATGATCCCATTACTTTTGGACGGAACATGGCAATGCAATCCAAGTTAGTTATGCTGGAACGTGGCAATCCGATCCATCGACACACCACAATCACATACACAAGTATACATTCAAGTCATACAATCAATAATTGATTCATGGCATATAATTAGTCATATATCTCATTTACAACAAGTGTGACTAAACAATGCAACATTTGCATAAAGACATGCATCATAATTAAGCAATAACAAAAATGCATCATAAAATAATAGAATCAGAACCATTACCTACCTCAAAACAAACTTGAAACCCTAAAAACTTGATCTTTCCCTTTCCGGATTAATTCTACTTGTTCTTGGTCTACAAAAAATCAATACAATACGGGAATCAATACACATTAACTAGTTCCCCCGATTTCTAACAATTCTATGAACCCTAGATCATACCTTAGATCCCAAATATCTAAAATAGGATTGTTTCCACCATAGAAAATATAAAAAAATTCCCCATCAATATTCACCTATTTTATTATGTTCTACGGATCAAAAACGTATTTGGGGAGTGAAAAGCTTACTTTAGCCTCAAGAATGATGAAAACTAGTAGAAACCGCCTGGGTTTCATTCTTCAGCTTTAAAATTGGGAAGTGCCAACTAAGGTCATATAGGGGTATACTAATAATATTAAGTTATGTCTCGCCCGCCATAAAGACCATTACCTTGTAGTAGTGGCCCTTCCAGAGCGGCAGATATGCCCTCCTATGTGGAATTCTCGATCTAGTGAGCTATTCCAAGAATTGAAAATTCTCATTTCACAACACACATCTAAACCACAACACTCCGAAAATACCTTCCACACCAACATGAATTCGAAGTTCTACTTGCCCGTATTTATTTATGTAAAGCCATACGGATACCTTAATGCTTCAGTTAACTACTCTTGTTGTCAAAATCATAAATCATTCACCCTATTGTTACCAGATTTTCCCACACCTCAAAGACTCTGATTTCGACTGAATCTAGACTAGGTTAGGAAAAATTCAAATATTATAAAAATGGTTTCCAAAAAAAAATTCACTGTTGTCTTTTCTAAAACGACAAAACACGATCGTTACAATAGATATATTTTACCCATCTCTCATACCCGAGAGACAAATTGTAGGATATACAGGCTAAGAAAAGAATGAAGTAGTACCTGAATCGATGAGAAATTTGGTGTACTTGTCTCTCATGTCCTTTTTAGTTTCCAACGTACCTTTCTCAACTGGACTACTCTTCCATTGAACTGTGAAAGGCTTAATATCCTTGATCCTTAACTTACACACGTCACAATCAAAAATTACAATCGGTTCCTTCTAATATTGGAGGTCCTTTTCTAACTCAATTGAGTCCCATTTAATGATGTAATCATCATCACCATGGTTTCTCTAAAAGATGGACACATGAAATACCATATGAACGCTTGATAAGTTAGATGGTAGAGCCAATCTACAAGCCACCGGTCGTACACATTCTAACACCTAGAAGGGACCAATATATCGCGGACTTAACTTGTCTTAATTGTCAAACCTCATCACCCCTTTCAAACATAATACCTTAAGAAGAACATTTTTAGCGGTTTGAAACTCCACGTCCCTTACCTTATGATTTGCATACTTCTTTTGTCTACACTGAGATGCTAGAAGCTTAGCTTGAACACTCATCACCTTAGCTTGAGAATACTTCATCAAATCAACACCCAAAGGTTTCACATATCCATCTTCAAACCATCATATGGGTAATCTGCATACCCTCCCATAGAGTGCCTCACATGGTGTCATATCTATTCTGGAGAGATAACTATTATTATGAGAGAATTCACACAAAGATAGGAACTTATCTCAATTCCCTCCGAAATCAATTTCATATGCTCTCAACATTTCATTCAGTACTTTAATAGTCCTGTGTGACTTTTTGCCTATCTGCAGATGAAAGGTTATACTAAAAGTGATTTTTTCCCCAATTATCATGCAATCTATTCCAAAACTTGGGAATGAATTGGGTACCACGATCTGAGATGATAGATGGTGCACCCTATGCAGCCTCACAATCTCTTTCACATACACCTTTAGCTAATTGTCAAGCATTATAATCTATTCTTAACAACACAATATAGGCTGACTTAGTGAATCTATCGACCACTACCCATATAGAATCGAAGTTCCGCAAAGTCTTGGAAGACCAAAAACAAAGTACATGACTATTATTTCCCACTTTCAATCTGGAATTGACATTCTTTGAAGAAAACATGCAAACCTTTGATGTTCTTGCTTCACTTGTTGACAATTTTGACATTTCGACACAAATTCTGTAATGACTTTCTTGATACCCGACGAACAATAAATTCATTTCAGTCACACCTGGATGAATAGAATATCGCGAACCATGATACTCTGCCAATAACTTTTCAGTCAACAAATCTACTATAGGAACACATATCCTCCCTTTAAAATTGAGTACAACATTTGCATCAAGAGTGGTCTTTTGTGTCTTACCAAGCACAGTCTTATAAATTCCTCCAAATCTTCATCTTCGATTTGTTTGGCCTTAATCTGCTCCATGAATGTGTCTCTTACTTCAGTGCTAGCTAACACCCCTCATTTTTCTGAGAATCCTAACTGCATGGACTTAAACTATAAGGTCTGAATTTGTTTGACAAAGGGTCACTGGGATACACTCAAGCAACCTAAACTACCATACTCATCGTCTTTCGGTTCAAAGTGTCTTCCACCACATTATCCTTGCCAGATGATATTGAATGGTGACATTATAACCTTTAAGTAATTCCATCCTCCTTCGCTGTCTCAAATTCAGATCCTTTTGAGTGACAACATGCCTCAAACTATGATGGTTGGTAAATACCTCACACTTTACACCTAAGAGGTAATGTCGCGAGATTTTAAGAGCAAACACTATCGCTTCCAACTCCAAATCATATCTTAGATAATTCCTCGTATGCACCATCAATTAATGTGACGAATAAGATATAACTTTCTTATCATTCATCAGCACAACACCCAAACCAGAATGTATAGAATTACAAAAAACAATAAAATCCTTACTTTCCACCTATAATGCTAGGATAAGTGTGATGGTCAAGATAGACTTGATATTTTGAAGATGTTTTCATTTTCTATCGATTCAAATGGTATCTTTCTTTGTTCAAATTGTTCATGTGAGTGGTAATGGAAGTAAATTTCTTTATAAATCAGCGATCATAACTACCGAGTCCCACAAAACTCCTAACTTTAGTAACAAAACTTAGACAAACCCAATTCTTAACTACCTCAATATTTTGAGGATCTCCCATAACTCCTTCATTTAAAACTAAATTTCTTTAAAAATGCAACTGTTCAACAGAAAATGCACTTGAAAAATTTGTCATACAACTTCTATTTCCCAAGAATACCCAAAAACAATACGAAGATGGTTGCTGATGTACCGTGGATTTACGTTACTATTGATACTTTTCACTCATGATTTATGTGTGTCTGAGGGTTATTTTAAGATAGTTTACGTGCTTTTTTGTGATTTCAGGAAACAAACTTAGGCGCGGAGATTTGAAGAAATAGTCGAAGAAATTGCAAAAAATATACATCAATGAAGGCATTTACGGATCGTCGAATGACATACACTCCATACGGAAGTTTCGTAGAAATGATACGAAGATTGGTTTTGGTGCATGATGCTCAAATTTTATAAAGTATAAAGTGACAGAATCTCTTACGAACAGTCATCTCAATGAAGGGCCGTAGTGTTGGACAATAAAAGTTGACTGAGAAGTTAACATTTTCTAAAGATTGAAATTGCCTAAAGTTTATTTCCTTATTTTATTTCCCTTTTAACTTAGGATTTGTTTTCTATAAATAGGGCATGTAAACCCTATTTTTTGGCATTAGACATTATGACATTGTTTTGAGTTCTTGTCTGGGGATATTAACTTGCAACTTTACTAATTGTTACGTTTAAAGTTGGTTTTTGAAGATTTCGGTGCTGCAATTCAGGTTGCATGGCCCAGTCGGTTGGGTCGTAAAAAATTGCTATCAGAGCCTAGGTTATCGGTCTCCTCGTACAAGAGAAAAATTTTCACTAGACTCTTAGTTATTGGTGTATTGACATCCACATCTAATCTACAAGAGTCTAGGAAGTCGTTTCATTCTTTACTCCTTTTGTTTGAAGTGTTCCTTGTGGTATGGGTTAAGTCCAATTGGTATGTTGATGGTGAGGACTGACATTATTTGTATGACTCGCGGTTACCGACAAGTTAATTAGAGGGGCTATAACGAGCATGGATGATCGTTAAGGGTTATCTATGAGATTTTCTAATTAATAAGCTGAAATTGCATGCGTGTTTTGTCTGGTAAATAGTGAATGTGTGCTTGTTGGTTTTTGTAACTAAATGAAATGTGTGCTTGTTATCGTATTCATTTACTATTGTATACCGTGTATTGAATGATTTATCTGTGTATGGAAGTATTTTGATAGCTTGAATCATTGTTGAAGTGGAGGAATACATTTGGATGAGTAATATAATTTAGGACACCATGTGGAGTTTCTGAATATGAGTAGAATTACGATTGCATCATTACAAAGGTGTGCATGTTGTAGTTTCTAGGTTTATCGTAGGGATGTTAACTTATAACATTGTATTACTTAGTGGGGAAAGTTAGAAGCTTGGTAGGATAGCGTAAATAGACACCTAGAAAAATTTTGAAAAGTAAAAATAAATTGCCAGCAAAACCTTAGCTAGGTTCTAGTCCCGCCTGTGCCGCCGCGGAAGGATTATTCCCACTGGCGCAATGCGGTTAGAATGTTTAAGATATGATCTATTGGAATCTTAATTTTTGTAGTGTTACTCGTATTATACAAAGTGGTTAGTATGTCTAAGTTATGATCTATTAGAACCTTAAGTGTGGTAGTGGTACTTGTAGTATACAAGGTGGTTAGCATATTTTTGTTGTAACCTTGTACGAAAGAGATAGATGGTAATTGGAAGGTGGCATAAGTAAAGTATAAGGGTGGAGAAGCGAGGGATCAAGAAATAATCTTTTATCGTTATGTACATATCATATAAGGTGGGTATCGGGTTGACAGATAATACCTACCGGTACGTGTGGTTGTACTGATACTACTCTTGCTATGTCTTTTTGAAATAGTCTGGATGGAGGAATGGTGATTTTTTATTAGGTGAAGATGAACAAATCATCTAGCAACTTTGACTCTTCCTTCCTCATGGTGGGAGATATGTCCTTTTATTAAACTGTTATCCTGTTATAATTCTTAGCAGCTCTTGTACTTGTTGGACTAGAACCTTGGGGTTGTCATGTTACCAAAAATGTTTTGACTAGTGCATGAATAAGATGTCATAATAAAGAATTACCCTGCAATATATTTATTTTCTTAAATTTCCTTGACTTGCCTTCATTTTCTTTAGATTTGAATATTATCTAGTTGTCAGGGTATGAGGGTTCTCCTACTAGGTGTTATAGTGAGTAGCCGCACGGACTGGTGGGTTGGGTCGTGACATGTTGGATAAATATGGCCAATGATTTTATTAAACAATATGGGTCTCATAATAGGTTTCCTAAAGGGTGTGGTTTATTGAAAAGGAAATAAATAAAGTCTCCGGATGAAATTAAAGAGCATGACTCCCAAAACAATTAGCAATATCAACTTTGGGAAATTATTTTTTGAGTGAGGCACAACCTAGGGACAAAGGGAATACATTTTTCACTTAAGCACCAAATGTTCCTCCACTAGTGCGTGAATTGGGAAGAACTCAAACTTTCACCCCTTTGAGTAAACCAATCTTATTCATATTCTAAGATTGAGATCATCTGGAATTTCTCAATCAAAGCCTTCTGAAATTCTTTTGCATCTTTCTAACCCAGCCAAATAATGTATTTTCCATTCAGGCGTGTTAGGCCAAACTACCAATGAGTGTCATTGTTTGGAAGAAGAAATCCAATAGCTATTGGATAATGGTATGATCATTCAAAGAAATGTAGCTTGCCCTAAGTTTGCTTGACATCAACTTTCAGCCGTCATGCCGACATCAAGGTCACAATAAAGCAACTTATCCACAAAGTTTAGATTTTTTCTCCAATTTAACATGATCCTTTGATTTCAAGTTTTAAGAAAATGTTTTGGAACTTGGTTATTACATCACTAAATCTTTTCGCACTCATCTTTCTATTAAAATTAATTAACCAAAGTTTGGTTGTTTAACCAATTTTAACAGATCTTAAAGTATGCCTTACACGTTTCCTTTAATATAATTTAGAACCCTTACTTAGAATCACTTAAGATAAGTAGATCTTAATTGAAATCAATTTTTCTATTACTTTTTTAAATAGTTTTGTTTCCTAATTCACCGTAATTAATTAGGAGGCAACTTCTTACGTTACTTAATAATTTGGAAATCACTAATATGGTGTACGCGTTTTGACCTCGAGTTGAAAGGAGGTATAACACATGTCATGATCATTGCCAGTCATAACAAAACATCCTTACCTCATGTTCCACTCACCTTAGGAGAAGTGCTAGCAGTAGGGGGATTGGAGGGAGCCTGAGTTGATTGGACAACATGGATCATTCTAGGACCAACCAAACCCTATAAGAACAACATGATCTGTTGCGTTGGATCCAAAAGATGAAGAATTGTAGTCTCTGCTGGCAACTCTTCCTCTTGTCAAACTTCCTCAACATCTCCAACATTAATATCCTCTTCTATTTCCTCATTATTCATAGAAGTGTTCTCATTTATAGGAACATTTTAAATCAAAACCTCATTCCCAGCAGTCGTTACTCTTCCACGACCTCTACCCCTTGATCTTCCTCTACCCCTTCCTCAACCACGACTTCTCGTTGTAGGTTCCTCAGCTGGAGAATTGATGGGAGCGACAGGATGAACACTATTTAATCTTGTATTAACCATCAGCGTACAGAAGAGTGAAGGAGGTTAGATACAATTTTATATCACCCAGAAACCAATTGGATCCAAGTTATTGCACGAAAGGAGACATGAGAAAATATAGAGATTTTTATAAAGTTCTATATCCTCTCAACGAAAAGTAAAGGCGTCCATGAACTATTCCGTGGGACTCTATTAGACTCAATTTGGTACCTCGAGAACAACAAACCTAGGCTTAATACCAACTTTGTCACGACCCTGACCGTCATGATTGACACCCACACTAATACTCCTGCGGGAAGAACCACTACTACAACCAAAAAAACAAACTAAACAAAAAACTAAGGCATTTAAGTAACAGAAGGAAGTTAAAACTAAGTAAGAAGTTCCCATAAACTTCAACAGAGATTCTACAGAACTAACTAAACAAATGCAGAAGTAAACAACCTAGAACGTGAAAGTCAATTTACCAAAACTACTAAATGATAACCAAGTCTAAAACAAGAAGGGTCATAATCCCAACTATCATAAAAATATCTAAATAACTAGTCTATGTCCGAAATATGGTCATAGATCAAGAGAATCCAAAGCAACCCATAAGATGCTAGCTCACCCTTGAATTCGAAAGTAATGATCACAAATCTTCTAAGTGAGGCCAGTGAATAGTCGTGGAAGATGTCATATACTCAATAAAAATAAGAGCAAGTACAGTATCAGTACACAACCACTGTATACTAGTAGGATCAGGCGGCTATCCAACTAAGTGCAACATAAGCAAGTTAATACAACAACCTAACCATGTAATATGTCAAACATATACAATATTGAATATCACATGCTTCAACAATACACATTTATCGCAAGTAGTTAGTCCTCTCATAGAACCCAAACTCAAACTATTTGTGCACCAGAACATGGTACCCAAACATATAGTTATGTCAAATCGTGGAAATCTGATCCCCTTTTTTTGACAGAACATGGCAATCCTATCCACTTACCTATGCTAGAATGTGGCAAGTCAATCCCACTTAGTTATGCCAGAACGTGGCAATCTGATCTCAGTTATTTATGTTGGAACGTGGCATTCTAATCCATCAACACACCACAATCACAAACACAAGTATACTTTCAAGTCATACAATCAAAAAGTGATTCATGGCATATAATTATTTATCTATCTCATTTAAAACAAGGGTGAATCAACAACACAACATTTGCATACATAAATACATCATAATGAAGCAATAACAAGAATACATCACACAATCATAGAATTACAATCATCGCCTACCTCAAAACAAGCTTCAAACTCTAACAATCTTGATCCTTCCCTTTTTTTATTCATTCCGCTTGTTCTTTGTCTAGAAACAATCAATAAAATACCAGAAACAGTACACATTCCCTAATTACCTGGATTTCTAACAATTTTATGAACCCTAAATCATACCCATTATCTCAAGTATCCAAAATAGGGTTGTTTTAAAAACCACCATAGAATCTATAAACAAATCTCTCTCCATTAATATTTATCCATTCTATTACGTTCTACGGATTTAAAAATGGATTGGAGGAGTGAAAATCTTACTTTTAGCCTCGAGAATGGTAAACGAATGACTAAGAGTCTCTTGGGGTTCATCTGTTAGCACTAAAAATTGTGAAGTGTCAAATAATGTCATCTAGGGGTATATTAAATAAATTAAGTCACGTCTTTCCCGCCACAGCGACCCTCATCCCGTTGTAGCGTCCTCGCTAGAGCGGTAGAAATACCAGCCAAGGTGGAATTCTTGAACCACTAATCTATTCCGAGAATTCCAAAATCCCAATTTCAAAACACATGACTAAACCACGACACTCAAAAAATACCTTCCATGCCAAGATCAATTTCCGGAGTTCTACTCGCCCAAATTTGATTTTTCAAGTCGTACGGATTCGTTAACGAGTTGTTTAGCAACTATTGCAATCTAAATCATAAATGATTCACCAGATTGTTACCATATATCCCCATACCTCAAAGACTCTGATTTTTTCCAAATCTTAACTAGGTTAAGATAAATTTAAATACTATGAAAAAGTTTTTCAATCCAAAATTTTCCCACGTTGGATTTTCTATAACGACGGAACCCGATCGTTACACTACAATTCACTCCTATATAAGGAGATGTACTTGACTATTTAACATATAAATACAATTCTTAATTTCTTTTATTCTTTAAGTGAGGATTATACAGAGTATCAGAGCTCATAAACTCTTCTTCTCGCCCAATATTAAATATAAAGTAACCACAGACTACAAAAAGAAAGTGTGGATTACATAAGAATTTTCAGGGGATTGTATACCAAATTTTAGTTTCCCCTTATATTTCTACAATAAAATTCAATGGTAAAACCTTTCTAAGTAATTATTTCCTATAAATTTTAAAATTCTCAAGTAATTTACCTAAGGACTAAAATTTCTCTTGTAAATTACATACCAATTTTCTTTTAAAAATATATCAAAAAATTAAAGGTAAAATTAACAAAAAAAATTGTTACAATCCGAGAGCACCCCCAAGTCGTGACGCGACGTACTTGACCTCTTGAGGTCTTGTACAAGCATCTTAGCTTTCATTCATCACATAGGTATGAAAAGTAGTGCGGAATTGAAACATTTCATAATATATTCAATAAGAAACTCTTTCATAAAATGTAACAACGAAGTGTAACGACCTGTTTAGTCGTTTTGAACAGCAGATTTTATTTCTGGAAAAACAGGCTGAGGCGACGGACCCCACGACAAACCGTCATGGGGCACGACGGACCGTCGCAGGGTCTCGTTTCAAAACACTTAGAAAATATGAAATTGGGTACTGAAAATCGACTCTCTGAACTTCGTGACGGAATGGCAGGACGGACCGTCACAGACTCTTCAGAGAAATTGAGTATCTCAACTCTGTGATGGGGCAGCAGGACGGACCGTCGCAGGCGCGACGGGCCGTCACAGACTGCGTAATCCCAGTCTGGATCGGATTTCTTTATAGGTTATGGTTTCTCTTACGATATTCGTAGTTAACTCTTAATAGCGAATGATATGTATTGATAATATTGTAAACCCTGCTATGTGCTTAATTGTATGCTTGCATGAATGTAATTATATAATTGTGATTATATAAGCATGATGAAGTTATTGAATCCCAAATCTTGCAAAACCCTAATCTCTTGTTAATGATGATGCGTTGGTATAAAAGAAGGCTTGATGAACTAAAGTAATGAAATTGATGATGCTTGATAAGAAAGAAGGCTTGATGAATTGATAGAAGGAGATTAGGGGATCGGGTGTCACGAACCGACATGTAGATTTAGGGATCGGGTGTCATGAACCGACACGTAGATTTAGGGGATCGGGTGTCACGAACTGACACGTAGATTTAGGGGATCAGGTGTCAGGAATCGACACGTAGATTTAGGAGATCGGGTGTCACGAACCGACACGTAGAATTAGGGGATCGGGTGTCACAAACCGACATGTAGAATTAGGGGATCGGGTGTCACGAACCGACACGTAGAATTAGGGGATCGGGTGTCACGAACCGACATGTAGATTTAGGGGATCGGGTGTCACGAACCGACACTTAGATTTAGGGGATCGGAGTGTCACGTTCCGACATATAGTAGTAGGGGATCGGAGTGTCACGTACCGACACAAGAGGATTAATGACTATGAGGGAGCGGAGTGTCACGTACCGACACAAGAGAAATAAAGATAATGAATCTTGAAAGATGTTAATATACTCAATCGAATGAACATAATTCCCAAATGAGTATGGTATTGAAGCTTGAGTCCTCATGTGTGAACTTGACGGTAATTGTTAATGATATAGTACTTGTTGTTGCTACATGTTGAGTATCATAGTTTATTTTATGATATTACTTGGTATATATTGTTTTCTATTTTGAGTTGGCCGATGATATCTACTCAGTACCCGTGTTTTTTACTGACCCCTACTTTTATTGTTTTCTTCTTGTTATTTGTGGAGTGCAGCAAACGTGTCGTCATCTTCGACTCAACAGTAACTCTAGCCAGTCTTCATTACTCCGGATATCAGGGTGAGCTAATGCTTCTAGCTTGGACTGGATCTTCCTCTTCATGTCTTGATGCCTTGAAGTTCCGGCATGGACTAGCTTTTGCTTGTTTTAGCTTTTTAGAATACTCTTAGTTTAGTAATTTGATCATAGATGTTCTTGTGATGATGACTTCCAGATTTTGGGGATAATAATAGTAATTGGTTTTTATTAATGAGTTTAAGTCTTCCGCATTACTTTATGTCGATATTACATTGAAATGTTAAGGTTTAGATTGGTTGGTTCGCTCACATAGGAGGGTAGGTGTGGGTGCCAGTCGCGGCCCGGATTTGGGGTCGTGACAAACTTGGTATCAGAGCATGAGGTTTGTTTGTCTCATCACACAAGAACGAGTCTAGTAGCGTCTTAAGGAACGGTAGGGGGACACCTTTACTTTTCTTTGAGAGTCTATAAGACTTTAGGAAAATTCCATTCTTTCTTTCTCTCTTTCTATCTATTACTTGGGTCCAATTTGTATCTAGGTGATACAAATTGGTATCTGACCATCTTCACTCTATTTCGCAGATGGTTAGAACTAGAGCAACAACTGCGCCAACACCAACATCGGCAAGACAAGAAGCGTCTGAGCTAGCCACTGGGGTTGTAGCTCAAGGAAGAGTAGCGGCAAGAGTCCGTGGTAGAGGTCGTGGGAGGACGTCCTCTAGAGGAAGAGGACGAGCACCTAGCCCATCTGATACTAGGGCGGTGACTCCTCCACCGACTGAGGAATTGGTAGGAGAGGGTGAGGAAGGGGAGAATGAACAAGTGCAAAATAAGGAATTGCCACCCCAACCTACCCCAGAGATGATCAATCAGGTTCTCGCTTATTTCTGCACCAACACCTCCGGTTTCAGAGGTACAACATGCAGCCACTATGGCTCCTCGTATGGATGCCTCCTTGGACATAGGCACGTTCCTACGTCTGACTACTGGGCCCATAATGACAAATGATCAACATGAACTTTTCAGTAAGTTCTTGAAATTGAAATCTCCAGTCTTCAAGGGTGCTGAATCTGAGGATGCTTACAATTTTCTAGTTGACTGTCATGAACTACTACACAAGATGGGTATAGTAGAACGGTTTGGTGTTGTGTTCGTGAGTTATCAGTTCCAAGGGAAAGCCAAAATGTGGTGGCGGTCACATGTTGAGTGTCAACCAACGGAGGCACCACCTATGACTTGGGCCTCATTCTCTAGCTTGTTTATGGAGAAGTATATCCCCCGGACTTTGAGGGATAGGAAAAGGGATGAGTTCTTGAACCTAGAGCAAGGTAGGATGTTGGTCAATGCATATGAGGCTAAGTTTCGTGCACTATCCAGATATGCCACTCAACTTTCTTTCAGTCCACAAGAGCGGATTCGTCATTTTGTGAAGGGGTTGAGGTCAGAGTTGCGGATTTCAGCCTTACAGGTAGCGGCTACGGCAAAATCCTTCCAAGAAGTGGTAGATTTCGTGGTAGAGGTGGAAGGATTGAAGCCATATGAATTCACCATGGCATCGAAATCAAAGAGGTTTCGAAAGGGAGGTGAGTTTAATGGTTCTTACTCTAGAGGACAGGGTTCCGGAGGTTACTCAGTTCGACCCATTCAGTCTTCACTACAGACTGTAGTTGGGGGTCCACCTCAGACCTATCAACACTTCTCTGAGAGACCTATGCTTGACTCTAGAGAGTGTTATGGATGTGGGGAGACTGGACATATTAGGAGGAATTGCCCCAAACAGAGTTATAGACCCCCAATAGCTAGAGGTAGAGATGGTCATGGTAGAGGCCGTTATTCTGGAGGACGTGGTGGTCGAGGTAATGGTGGTCACCAAAATGGTCGAGGTGATGGGCAAACTGGAGCCACTACATCACAACATGGTAGGGGCAATGGACAGACAAACGATAGGGCCCATTGTTACGCTTTCCCTGGGCGGTCTGAAGCGGAGGCATCTGATACTGTCATCACAGGTAATCTTCTTGTTTGCGATTGCATGGCTTCTGTATTGTTTGATCCTGGATCCACATTTTCTTATTTATCTTCCTCATTTGCTAATGGTCTAAATTTACATTGTGAATTACTTGATATGCCTATTCGTGTTTCTACTCCGGTGGGTGAGTCTGTGGTAGTTGAAAAGGTATATAGGTCTTGTTTGGTGAACTTTGTGGGGAGCAACACTTATGTAGATTTGGTTATCTTAGAAATGGATGATTTTTATGTAATTCTGGGTATGACTTAACTTTCTCCGCAATTTGCGATCTTGGATTGTAATGCTAAAACGGTGACGTTAGCCAAGCCTGGGACAGATCTGTTAGTGTGGGAGGGTGACTACACTTCCAATCCGGTGTGTATCATCTCCTTTCTTCGTGCTAAGAAAATGGTTAGTAAAGGGTGTTTAGCTTTCTTGGCACATCTCAAGGATGAAACTACCCAGGTACCTTCGATTGAGTCGGTTTCGGTGGTCCGTGAGTTTCTGGATGTGTTCCCTGCAGATCTTCCTGGTATGCCACCAAATAGGGATATTGACTTCTGTATTGATCTTTAACCGGGTACTCACCCCATTTCTATACCCCCTTATAGAATGGCTCCCGCGGAGTTAAGAGAGTTAAAAGCCCAACTTCAAGAGTTGTTGAACAAAGGCTTCATTAGACCAAGTGCATCTCCTTGGGGTGCTCCGGTTTTGTTTGTAAAGAAGAAGGATGGGAGTTTTCGGATGTGCATAGACTACCGGCAGTTTAACAAGGTAACCATAAAGAACAAGTATCCTCTTCCTCGCATTGATGACTTGTTCGATCAGTTACAAGGTGCTTGTGTCTTCTCTAAGATTGACTTGAGATCCGGTTATCATCAATTGAAAATACGGGCAACGGATATGCCAAATACTGCTTTTAGAACCAGGTATGGGCATTACGAATTTGTAGTGATGTCTTTTGGTCTTATGAATGCCCCTGCTGCGTTCATGAGTTTGATGAACGGGATTTTTAAGCCATATTTGGATCTCTTTGTGATCGTATTTATTGATGATATACTGATATACTCTAAAAGTAAGGGGGAACATGAGGTGCATTTGAGAATGGTATTGGAAATGTTGAGGGAGAAAAAGTTTTATGCCAAGTTCTCTAAGTGTGAGTTTTAGCTAGATGCAGTGTCCTTCTTGGGGCACGTGGTTTCCAAGAATGGAGTGATGGTGGATCCTTCTAAGATTGAGACAGTGAAGAATTGGGTAAGACCTACTAATGTGTCAGAAATAAGGAGCTTTGTTGGGTTAGCTAGCTACTACCGCCGATTCGTCAAGGGATTCTCTTCTATTGCTTCCCAACTGACGAACTTGACTAAGCAAAATGTTCCATTTGTATGGTCGGATGAGTGTGAGAAAAGCTTTCAGAAGCTCAAGACTCTGTTGACTACTGCATAAATTCTCACCTTGCAAGTGGAAAGTAAGAATTTCATTGTCTATTGTGATGCATCCTATTCGGGTTTGGGTGCAGTGCTAATGCAAGAGAATAATGTGATTGCTTATGCTTCAAGACAATGAAAAGTGCATGAACGTAACTATCCAACTCATGATTTGGAATTGGCCGCGGTAGTGTTAGCATTATAGCAATGGAGACACTATTTATATGGGGTTAAGTGTGAGGTCTATACAGATCATCGTAGCCTACAGTATGTCTTCACTCAGAAAGATTTGAACTTGAGACAGAGGAGATGGATGGAACTACTGAAGAACTACGACATCACTATTTTGTATCATCCGGGGAAGGCGAATGTTGTAGAGGATGCTTTAAGTAGAAAGGCGGGAAGCATGGGAAGTCTAGCTCACTTGCAAGCTTCTAGATGCCCATTGGCTAGAGAAGTTCAGATTCTGGCTAACGACCTTATTAGGTTAGAAGTAAATGAGAAGGGAGGATTGTTGGCTTGTGTGGAGGCAAGATCTTCTTTTCTTGACAAGATTAAGGGAAAGCAGTTTAATGATGAGAAATTGATTCGGATCCGAGATAAAGTGTTGCGAGGAGAGGCTAAGGAAACACAAATCGATGAGGAAGGTGTTTTGAGAATCAAGGGAAGGGTATGTGTACCCCGAGTTGACGATTTGATCAACACTATTCTGACAGAGGCTCATAGTTCAAGGTATTCTATACATCCAGGTGCAACCAAGATGTACCGTGACCTAAAGCAACACTTTTGGTGGAGTAGAATGAAGCGTGATATTGTTGACTTTATTGCCAAATGTCCAAACTGTCAACAAGTAAAGTTTTAAAACCAGAGCTATAGAGGAACACTTCAGAGAATGCCCATTCCTGAATGGAAGTGGGAAAGGATTGCAATGGATTTCGTGGTTGGTCTTCCAAAGACATTGGGAAAGTTTGATTTCATTTGGGTAATTGTTGATAGGTTAACTAAGTCTGCTCACTTCATTCTGGTCAAGGTGACTTACAATGCAGAGAAGTTAGCCAAACTTTACATCTCGGAAGTGGTGCGATTGCATGGGGTTCCACTCTCCATGATAACTGATAGAGGTACGCAGTTTACTTCTAAGTTTTGGAAAACATTGCATGCGGAATTGGGTACTAGGTTGGACCTTAGTACTGCGTTCCATCCTCAGACCGATGGTCAGTCTGAGCGAACGATTCAAGTGTTGGAAGATATGCTTCGTGCATGTGTGATAGAATTTGGTGGTCAGTGGGATAGCTTCTTACCCTTAGCGGAGTTCTCCTACAACAATATCTATCACTCAAGCATTGATATGGCCCCATTTGAGGCACTATATGGGAGAAGATGTAGGTCTCCCATTGGGTGGTTTGATGCATTTGAAGTTAGACCTTGGGGTACTGACCTTCTGAGGGAATCGTTAGATAAAGTGAAATCTATTCAAGAAAAGCTTTTAGCGACGCAAAGTAGACAGAAAGAGTATGCAGACCGGAAGGTTAGAGACTTGGAGTTTATGGAGGGTGAACAAGTCTTGTTGAAGGTTTCGCCAATGAAAGGGGTGATGCGGTTTGGTAAGCGAGGTAAATTTAGCCCAAGGTATATTGGTCCATTTGAAGTACTTAAGCGAGTAGGGAAGGTGGCTTATGAGTTAGCCTTGCCTCCAGGGCTATCCGGAGTGCATCCGGTATTCCATGTGTTGATGTTGAAAAGATACCATGGGGATGGACACTACATTATCCGTTGGGATTCAGTTTTGCTTGATGAGAATTTGTCTTATGAGGAGGAACCTGTTGCCATTCTAGATAAAGAAATTCGCAAGTTGAGATCAAGGGAGATTGCATCCATCAAATTTCAATGGAAGAATCGACCCGTTGAAGAAGCCACTTGGGAGAAGGAGGCAGATATGCGAGAAAGATACCCACATCTGTTTACAGATTCAGGTACTCCTTTCGCCCTTGTTTTCCTTCTTGTGATCGTTCGGGGACGAACGATGGGTAAATTGGTATCTATTGTAACGACCTGTTTAGTCCTTTTGAACAACAGATTTTATTTCTGGAAAAACAGGCTGAGGCGACGGACCCCACGACGAACCGTCATGGGCACAACGGACCATCGCAGGGTCTCGTTTCAAAACACTTAGAAAATCTGAAATTGGATACTGAAAATTGACTCTCTGAACTTCGTGACGGAATGGCAGGACGGACCGTCACAGTTGTGACGGACCGTCACAAACTCTTCAGAGAAATTGAGTCTCTGAACTCTGTGACGGGGCAGCAGGACGGACCGTCGCAGGCGCGACGGGCCGTCACAGACTGCGTAATCCCAGTCTAGGTCGGATTTCATTATACGTTTTAAGAGACGTTTTTGACTATTCCTGCTTTAATTATAAAGTTAGTGGGTTAATGTTAACATGTCTAATTACTTGGGGGTTAAAAGAGGTAACCTTAAGTTAATTAGTGGGTTATTATTGCCATCTTTTAATCTTAATTATATACTAATTAGGGTAAAAGAAAGAGGGTTTGAATAAGAAAAAGAAAAGAACTGAAAGAGAGAGAAGGAGAATCGATAGAGAGAGACGAACGAAGAGGAAAAACACAAGGCTTTGGGAAATTCTTGCTTGATCACTAGTCTTCGGTGGAGGTAGGTTATGGTTTCTCTTACGATATTCGTAGTAAACTCTTTATAGCGAATGATATGTATTGATAATATTGTAAACCCTTCTATATGCTTAATTGTATGCTTGCATGAATGTAATTATATAATTGTGATTATATAAGCATGATGAAGTTATTGAATCCCAAATCTTGCAAAACCCTAATCTCTTGTTAATGATTATGCCTTGGTATAAAAGAAGGCTTGATGAACTAAAGTAATGAGATTGATGATGCCTTGGTAAGAAAGAAGGCTTGATGAATTGATAGAAGGAGATTAGAGGATCGGGTGTCACGAACCGACACGTAGATTTAGGGGATCGGGTGTCACGAACCGACACGTAGATTTAGGGGATCGGGTGTCACGAACTGACACGTAGATTTAGGGGATCGGGTGTCACGAACCGACACGTAGATTTAGGGGATCGGGTGTCACGAACCGACATGTAGAATTAGGGGATTGGGTGTCACGAACCGACACGTAGAATTAGGGGATTGGGTGTCACGAACCGACACGTAGATTTAGGGGATCGGGTGTCACAAACCAACACGTAGATTTAGGGGATCGGAGTGTCACGTTCCGACACATAGTAGTAGGGGATCGGAGTGTCACGTACCGACACAAAAGGATTAATGACTATGAGGGAGCGGAGTGTCACGTACCGACACAAGAGAAATAAAGATAATGAATCTTGAAAGATGTTAATATACACAATCAAGTGAACATAATTCCAAAATGAGTATGGTATTGAGGCTTGAGTCCTCATGTGTGAACTTGACGGTAATTGTTAATGATATAGTACTTGTTGTTGCTACATGTTGAGTATCATAGTTGATTTTATGATATTACTTGGTATATATTGTTTTCTATTTTGAGTTGGCCGATGATATCTACTCAGTACCCGTGTTTTGTACTGACCCCTACTTTTATTGTTTTCTTCTTGTTATTTGTGGAGTGCAGCAAACGTGCCGTCATCTTCGACTCAACAGTAACTCTAGCCAGTCTTCATTACTCCGGATATCAGGGTGAGCTAATGCTTCTAGCTTGGACTGGATCTTCCTCTTCATGTCTTGATGCCTTGAAGTTCCGGCATGGACTAGCTTTTACTTGTTTTATCTTTTCAGAATACTCTTAGTTTAGTAATTTGATCATAGATGTTCTTGTGATGATGACTTCCAGATTTTGGGGATAATAATAGTAATTGGTTTTTATTAATGAGTTTAAGTCTTCCGCATTACTTTATGTCGATATTACATTGAAATGTTAAGGTTTAGATTGGTTGGTTCGCTCACATAGGAGGGTAAGTGTGGGTGCCAGTCGCGGTCCGGATTTGGGGTCGTGACACGAAGTCTCATCATCACAAGCCATCTTAGACATCTCTTATTATCATAGGCTCATGGACCTTACATAAAAAAGAAACTCATAGTCTAATACAAGTCTTCAATGAAAGAAAGCTAGAAATATAATCCATGTTCTCGAGCATATGAGGACATACCAATCTTGAGAGAACTCTACTTCCCAAGCTTTAGCTTCTAGAAATCTTCACTTCCTTCCACCAATACTTTTCGAAATAGAGGAGAATATGGAGTTAGTACATAATGTACTAAGTATGGAAATATTCAAAAAAATGCTTCAAAGAGGACATTTTAGTTGAAACATGTTTTTCTTGCTATTTTGGTAAAACCTCATGAATCAAGTGTACAAGACATCATATAAGTCATAACTTATATAAAAGGTAATACTTTCATAATTCTCGACATATAGCCATTTTCATTAAGTAAAACATTAGTCATTTAGAACCTCCATCCAAAGTTATACTAAGATCCACCTAGGTAAGACATGAAAAGACCGCTCATACAACCTCTTCAATGCACACCTAGGCGATCCTTAACACTACCATAGATAAGGATACTTCCTTTTTCATCACACCTCAACAAGTCAACATTCATTACTAGAGGAAACATTCACATATTTAAGAACTTCACATAAAGACAGTCCTCCAAGAAAACCCCCAAGTTACCCAATTGGTGCTCCTTAGGAATCACCCTAGACTAGGCACATCACATTCAATCATTTACATAGCCTTTATAAACATTAGACATAAGATCAACATGATTCACTAACATTAGACATAAGATAAACATGATTTACAATCATTAGACATATAATCAACATGCATCATTAACAACCGATAGTAACCCATTCAATGATTTTCATTACAAGGAAACACCAAGACTCCCTTCAAATGTCTACTTGTGCAAGGAATAGATGGTGTCTCGTTCCACCACCTACCACACCCTTAGGAAGACCTATTTAATTAGATTCATTTGTGAGGGCTAGCTTTTATTAACATAGACCATGAGAACTTAACATTGAATCCCAGTATTAACCCCTACAGAATGAGGGATCCCACTTGCCTAAGGTAGGGTGATTCTTTAGCCTTTACATGGAACAACAATAGCTAGTCCTATGTGAGCGCATAGTGAAGGGACAAGGATATTGCTTCTAAGTACTAAATCTCAACTCACTAAGAGTACTCATCTCAAGATGTACATTGGATACTACATCTATACTCACGAACAGTATCCCCCGCTTTGTCAAATCCTCTCGGTACTAAGCATAAATCCCAACGAATTTTAGACATTCATTACATTCATTAGCTATAGGTTAAGGGATAGATACTAAGTACTACATCTAAACTTACAAAGATTACTCATCCCAACCTAACATTACTTCATTAGAAAGATCTTAGAGATAGTAAGGTTGTTCCTAGACACTACATCTCAACTCTCGAAGAGTGTCCACCCCAAAATCCCCCTATTTCATTCATTAATATTCTATTGAGGGAACCTCCCAATAGACCCTCTTTAATTACATTTTTTTTAATTTCATTCATTCATTCATTGTGTGCGCGCGCATGTAAGAATGCCTTTCACTTAATCACCATCACTTGTAACATTATCTCATAATCAGGATCATACCATTTTCATCATAATCCACACGCAATCATACTTTAATTAGACAGTATATTCAAGACACACATTCATAGCTTCATAAGACATCTCAATGTGTATACATTCTAACATCACTTAACATCACATTCAATGCCTTCAAGGATATAATCACAATTCACATATATATCCATATATATCAAGTAAACATCGCCACCATACCACACAAGATCTATTTAATAAGAACTAGACAATTTAGATCAACTTACCATTCATCCAAACCTTGATCACCTTTACTCAATTCTCTAGCAATTCATCATAATTAGGCATAATTGGCAGTAGATAATCATAATACAGCATAGCATAAACACAATTCTAAAATTATCCAATCACATTCATCAAACCCAATTCATAATCCAACATTAGAGGATTAGAATGATCATGGGTCCATGGATGTTTTCTATTATAAAATTATCAATTAATGTTGAAAAAAATCATAATTCATCCATTAAAATCTTTTCATGCAAGAACACGTACTTAGAATTAGAAATAGAAGATTTTAGGATTTTGAAACCTTTTGAAAAAGCCTTTGGATTGGATCCTCATATGAAAAATAATCAAGGATGAATTAACATACCTTATTATAATAAAACCCATGAAATTTGATGAATAAACCACTTAAAATCTTCAATCCTAACTCTAACTTAAGTTCAAGCTTCAATGCAGTCTTGAGAGAATTTTGTTTAGGAGAGGGGTTTTTATTTTAAAAAGTGAAGTCTAATTTAGGTTTTCAGGTGTATAAATAACTTAAATACTTGAAAACATCTAAATAACCATCCACTAGTTAATTAGGATGTTTACTCTATAGAATTTGTAGGTGGCAAACGACGACCCCATCCACGGACCGTGGATGGGTTAACGGGGTTGTCCTGCACGTCGTGGTTTGTGACAGAGGCTCGTTATTTGGGGATAAGCTCCCACGACTCAGTGTGGAGCTACGCCCCCATTTGACAGGGCGTTAAATAGTCTACTGGGAATTGTTTGGGGCTTTCTTTTCAGCATTATGGACAACATTTGGGTCCTCCGCAAGGACCCATAAGGTGGTCCAAGGGGAGTGTTACCCAGAAGTTTCAAAGCTAAACATGATCATCTAGATTCAAGTGCCAGATCTTATCATTTTAGACAAAAAACAACACATAAAACATGCAAAGACACACTAGCACACACAACAATAGTTTCCAAACGTCTTGATCTTTCTTTGACGTTCGACTTCCAAATCTTTGAAACTGATTTCTAAAGTTATTTTCATTATGTTAACACATTATTAACTCATGAAACACATGATAGTCTCTATTTATCTGTAACATTCTGGAAAATTTTATATCTAGTGAAGAGCCTAATAGGTCTTTATGAATGCGCATTGGGATACATAGACATTTCAATGCTCAATATTGAGAAATATTGGGCATAGTATAGAAAATTGGCTAAGGGGTAATAGCCAATTTCTATATAATACCCAATAAGCAAAATATTGGGCATATTAAAAAATATTGGCTTAAAGGGTGTTAGCCATATATCTAAGTATTAATGAGCTTGTTTAGGAAATGTACCATCAAGGAAGACCCTAAGCTAAAATTCCGAAATTCATCAATTGAAAACACATAAGGTACTAGACATCCAAGTGTCAAGCCTAGTACCCTAAGTACATAACCATTTAAAATGATTATGTAGAGTGAGCAGTGCCCAAGGACTTAGTGAGGGTCTTTGGGACAATAAGCAACATTCCCAAAGGAACCATAAATAATAGTTAGTTAGGAAAGTAAAACCAACACATGTGAAAGCACATAAACAAGACATGTGAAGAAGAGGCCAAAGGAAGGGACCACCCTAGTCGAATTAGGTTAGGGTAGTTAGGGGGAAAACGTGCACAAGGGACCACTCCATGTGGGGCCTAACTTCCTAACCAATTCTAGACTCTAACTTACTGCCCTACATAGATAAATAACCTAGGACCAAACTAAATAAATTAATTAGTGCACTCGACAACCTAAGACTTAACCGGGTGGCACTAACCTAGTAACTAGTTAAAGTGGCCACCTAGTACCTAACCTAGGATGGTCTAAAAGGTTGGTTATGGTCCTAAAAACATAGGATACTTTACTAATTACTCTAGGCTACTGAATTAATTAATTTATCATCTTAATTAATTAATTTAAAAGGAAAAAACATAAATTACAAAGCAAATTCCTGATTTCGGTTAAGACAAGAAAAAGACAACCTAGTGCCTAACCTCAGATGGGCCAAAGGATTAGTTATGGTTATAACGACATAAGGGTACTTTATTAATTACCCTAGGTCACTTAATAATTAAATTAGTCATTTAATTAATTAAATTAAAGGGGTCAAACCGAAATTCTTATACTAAGCTAGTACAACTCAAAAAACATCCTAGTACTTAACCTAGGATGGTCCAAAAGGGTTAATTTTAGTTCCAATAATTTAGGGTCACTTTAGTAATTACCCTAGTTCCCTTAATTAATTAAATTATCCATTTAATTAATTAGTTTAAAGGGTCAAAGCAAAATTCTTAGGAAAAATTTCAGATTTGACCAAGTATTATGTTCTCCTATGTTTAATCAACTCAGAAGGGATGTTTTTGTAATTGGTTAATTAGTTTATCAAATTAACTTATTGAAACTAAGTTTTATAATTCAATATCAGTTTCTAAACCTTCAAATCACGATCAAAATGTTGAGACTCATGATGCTAAGGCAGTAGGCGACAAACTGCACGAAAACATAGAACGCTAACGAGTTCTTAGGCAAATTCGAGGTTTTCTTCAAGGTTTCGTTCAAGGTGATCTTCGTAGGTTCTACATAAGGTTTGTGTTTCTCTCCTGGACTTATTTCTCCAGGATAACTTTCTCTCCAATGATTCAAAGATCTTGAAAACTAGGGTTGTTCCCGTGTTCTCGTCAAAATCCTTCGTCCCTAGTATCCTTTTCGATTCCATGTTGAATAGGTTAGAGATCATGTTGTTCATATGTGGTGCTGGCTGATCTTTTGTGTAATGTTCTTTAGTTATGAATGTCGATTAACCTATGATGTTGTGATCATATACAGTTAAGTGCTTAAAACGTGAATCATGATTCGACGATGTGTTAGTTAAATCCGTAATTGCTTTAAGTATTGATGTGTTTGTCCGAATTGCATTGCCGTTATTGTGACGTTATGAAGGTGTTAAATTCGTCAAATATTAATATGATTCTGTCCAACATGTCTTAAAAACGTTACTCTAAATTCGTGAACCAAGATTGTTTAAGAGAATGATACTATGTTAAGATGTGTCCTAAACTGTTATGTATGAAGATGATTACGGTTTGTGGTGCATACCTACTATAAATGTGACTTGTTAATGATGTTGTGTTTGTTAAATGATCATATTATTCTGTTCAAGATGTTTAAAAACGTTATGCCTAAATTTATGTTATAAGGTTAGCTAAAAAGATTGCCATGAAATCATAATTTGAGTGATTGTTTGGCTTATGCCAATAAAATGGCTAACAATACATTGTCCAAAACGGGTGCATGCAAATGACTATAATATTATGTTAAATAATTAGAAGATTGGATAATGAATAATATATATATATATATACAACCAAGCATGAAAGAATGTAAAATTGGTCTATGCCATCAAAAATGGTTATGTAATTTGTACCCAAATGTTTATGTCAATACTAATCATATTTCAATCTTGTGTAGTAAGAGTATCAAATATATTATAATCACTTGTAAAGTAATTCAATAAAACCATAACCAATGCCATGTCATCCATCGGAACAACTCCCGACATGCTCTAAAAGAATGAACTATGAACATATGTAACTCATTGAAAGAAGTTTTCATCATCCATAAACGATGAAATGCAGCTACAACCGTGAGCCACTCCTTTCGGTGTGGAGTGAACACTTGAGATGGATCCGTCATAGCCGAGAATCACCCTTTTTCAGTGTGGGGCAGACACTGGATTTTATGAGTAGCTCACATGATCTAGATTTATTTTGACCGGTGAATCACCTCTTTTCAGTGTGGGAAGACGCTGGATTTCATGTTAAGCTCGCATGATCTTATTACTAATGATGTCACTATAAAAGTGAGAACGAACGATGATGATGGATCGTATGTTCAAAGTGAGCAATGAAGAAGAGCGTAAGAATGTTAATTGTCAATATCACACTCATGAAGTTTCAGCAAATAATGGGCAAAACCAAATAAGATTGGCCTATAATGACTTCTTATATGATGTCAATAAAGGAAGTGGAAACATAATTTTAACTAAATACCTCATAACTTCTCTAAGATGAAATTAATGAAATAGATGGCATAGCCAATAGAGAATGGCTTATGAAATGTTAACGAATATATACTGTAAAGAATGATTCATTATAAGGTAAGGAAATAATTCCTTAGTCCTTGGATTACTTGCAATGATTCACTGTGGGCATGGGACTACAATGAATCATTGCACTTGTAAGTAAAATATAGACTAAAAGAATTATTGAACTACACAACAACAAGAAGAAAAAGATTTAAAAAGAAAGTATAGAGAGGTGATCTCTCGGGGTAGGAATAATAATTTTTCAAATCTTAGCCCGAGAGGTTCTAAAATTATATTGATGATACTAATGTCTTGTAATCATATAGAAAACGAGTTGTGTGCTTTAAATGCATTAAAATACATCATATTCATACCACAATTCACAACTAATGAATCAGGATTAGACTTTCCTGAAATGTCAGTTGATTAGGAAGAGTTTTCATTGATCATGCATTACTTTATGTGTGCACACACCCATACTTAGTAAAAGTGGTGTACTAACCCTATACAATTTACTATTTTATAGGTGCAGGTCAGAGGACAGATTGAAGACGCTTGCAGCGGTTTGGACATCAGCATTCTCCAAACCATTTGCTAGGGCCTCTTGATTTCGAGAATGCTAAAGTTGTAGTCTAGCCTTAGTTTTAGACATAGCTACTGGATGTTGTCCCTAGCGTTTCTTTCGCGTTTTTATTTTGAAGCTTTGTAATAAGACCATATTTGACAAACTATTTATGATATAATCATCGTCTATTTTGAATTGATTCTTATGATAGATGGTTGTTTCATTTATGTTGAGCTTAGTATTTGATGCAATTAAGTATTAACTATCTGAAGTCTATGTAAACTTCATAGTTATAAAAAACTTAAATTTTCCGCTAAAATTAACCATATAAATGTGATGAATGCAAGAATAGGCTTCTCTGCGACATCTGAGAGGTCAACGATGCCGATTGCGATTCGAATTCCATAATCGGGTCATGACATTATCCTATTTAATTTTTAAGGTCATCACATTCTTACAATTTGTTTTGTAAGTAAAGATGAATGAAATATTTCTAATAATATTCCAAGAAAATTCTTGTAACTAATATTTTTCCTAAAATAATTACTTTTTTCATCCACCATTATTAATTATTAATTGCACAAGTTAACATTTAATATAGTAAAAATTAAAGGATTCTCATAGTGTAAGATAAGAGTTACATCCTATCCCAACTAATTTATATTTTTTACAGAAAATCCCTTAAAAAGGACGGCATTTGATACATGACTACCATCTGATACACAATAACTAATACACGATAAAAAAATAATTGTTGCGCTAAAAAGGGGAAAATGTAATAATTAAGTTTGTTATGTTAATTAGCTTGATTTACGACTACCGGTCCTAAGGACTCCATATCTTAAGAGGTAATTGATTCATACGTTACAAATTTCAAATTTCAAAATAATATCTTCTACATTGAAGAAAAGTTTATGAAAATCCATTGAAAAAGCAAGAAATATGAATAAAATTTTAGATTTTTTTGTTGCTACATGATAAATATATCAAATTTACTGAGGCATTCAGGAATTTTGGTCAGAGAAGTGCAATATGAAAGTTACTAATATAAAAGAATTTTTGTTGGACAATCAATTTCGTTTTGAATCTCAAAGCAGCAATTTATACCAAGTTGGATATCGATGTATCAAGAAAAAACATTGAAATTTGTTATATCATAGAAGGTAACTCGTCTCCTATGAAAGTTAAGAATTACATGGGCGTTAAACTATATTTAGAAGTGAAAAAAATGAGTCAGGATATGCAATGTATCCATTATGCATTAACACAAGTGAAAAGATTTGTGGTAGTGTAAATAACTTTGAAGGAAAATGCGTAGAAATTAGGTGAGTAGAAGGTACAACATTGGATACACAAGCTCTTGCGATGGATGAATCAAGAATTTCTTATTCGTATTATATTCCAGAATTGGAAGTTACAAATTACATAATTGTTTCAAAAAGTATAGAGGTGAACACATGTCAGTTATATAAGAAAGCAACACTGATAGATGTGATGGCGAAATATAAGATAAAGAACAACTTCAATTGTAAAGTAGAGAGATTTGATAGACAAAGGTATCGGATTGTTTGGATTTTTAGATCTATAAATGGTGATACAATTATTTTGTTTTAATGTCTGATACATTAAGAATTAAAAATTCTGTGATTATGATTTTGTTTAGATGCTAAATGTGATTTTTTGTAAATAGAGTATTTGTTGATATATTAAGTGAATATGGTTGAAACGTTAAGATAATGTTGTTGAAACATTACTGAATGTTATAGCAACAGTCAGGTAGCATTAGTTCGTTAGTTCGTTGATACACTGAGTTAACTATAGATGATTTATTTGTTTGTTAATATTGCTGATACATTTGTGTTAACTATGTTGATACTTTAATATACTACTGCTAAAATAGTAAATAATTTAGTAGTTCCAACAAACATAAAGTTGATATATTACAAAATATTGTGATACGTGTATAAATAAATTTTTTTAACATGATACAAAAAATACACTAAATTATTATGTTAGTCTTTAAAACTATTGATTCATTCATGTAAATCATTCTTTGATTACTTTAAACATTAGTTGTATATATTATAAGATGTAACTGCTATATGTATTAATATGATGAAAAACTTTGTACAACTATGTGTTGATATGTTTTTCGAACAAATGTGGTTGGACTATAAAGGTTTTCTACAAGAAAAATATGTTGTTTTCATAGTGAGAAGCTTCAATAGTACATACGTGTACAATGAGGAATAGGATACTAACCAAAGTCCAAGCAACAGTCGAATTTGTAAGTACTGTGACTGCTCCCAAATTGGTCAACCATACACAAATTCATACTCCGAAAGATAAAATTGATGATATTAGAGAATTTTATGGGGTTCAAATATCTTATCAACAATCATAGCGTGCTAAAGAATGTACACTAGAAATGATAAGGGAAAAATCATTTATACGATATAGACAGATGTCGAGATACATATAAATGTTAAATACCCAGCATCCAAATTCTTATATAAGACTGCAGAAGACCGAGGAAGATGAAATGTATCTATTCATACTCTTAAAACCATTGATTAGGGGGTTTGATTACTGCAGGCCAATAGTTGTTGTCGATGGTGCACATCTGAGCGGATCTTACAAAGAGACATTTGTATCAGCAAGCTCACTTGATGGGGCAGGTATTTATTTTTTTTAATTGTGATGTATTTGTGAATGTTATGTATCAAATGATATAATGCGTTTCTATAATTAGGTTGCATATTTCCATTGGGATATGGTGTTGTTGACATAAAAAAATGACTTTTCATGGACATGACTTTTCGAACAATTCAAAAATGCATTTGGCGAGCGAAAAGATATGTGTGTTGTATCAAGTAGAATTTAGAGTATTATGAAGAGTGTAAGGATTGTTTTCTCAAATGTACCTCTTTATGCATGCATATGACATCTTTGAGAGAATGTCTGTAGCAACTTCAAAAGGAGAAGAAACATCGTAAATGATCCATTCTACTATAAGGCCAAGAAATACAGAAAGGAGGATTTTGATAAATTTATGGCTAAGATTTATAGAGTTGATCACAAAGTTAAGGAGTTCTTTGTGGATTCATGGTGTGAGAAGTGGTCGAGAGTTCATTGAATAGTAAATAGAGGTAGAATGATGACTTCGAACGTTGCAGAATATATCAATAGTTGTCTTATTGAAGGATGAAAATTATCTATATTAAAATTCTTGGAAGAAGTTAGAATCCTATTTAGTTCTTGGCATTGCAAAAACAGAGAAATAGCCTCTTATACAAAGGACACAGAAGATTTGAGGAGGTATTGATTATAAACGTGTCTCTAAGTTCAAAGATGGAGGTATGTATCATAATATATTATTTTATATTACATGTATCTAATTCATTGTATCATTCTGTAGTTTGAACATGATTTCTTTGAAATAATTGTATAGTTGACTTTTTTAATGCACGCAAGTTGTTCCATCATTTGAATTTATTTTTTCCATTTATGACGCTGGAAGAAGATACATTGTTTTTCTTGAGCGGAAAGTATGTTTTTGTGGAAGATTTCAACTAGATGAGATACCTTGTGCACATGCAAGCGTTGTTTTAAAAGAAAAGAATGTCAAAGATATGCATCCATATTGCTGTGATTACTTCAAGCCCGGTGGATTAGCAAAAATATATGAGATTTCAATGGTAACAATGCCAGATAAGGAATATTGGTCAACTCCTGATGATGTGGTAGCTGAAATTGTGAATCCACCTAGACAATGACAATTAGCTAGACGTCTAAGGAAAATAAGAAAAAAAATACAGATAAAAAAATTACGTGAACACAAATTCTTGTGGATAACAAGGTCATAACAGAAGAACTTGTACTTTCTTCCCAAAAGAAAAGTGAAATAATCGTAATATTTTTAAGACAATAATGTTTTGTTAAACAGTTATCATTTAAATATTGTTTACATTTGTTATTAATCGGTATTGATGTTGAAAAAAATACTTTGGTATAATTTGTGTAAAAAAAATTTTAAGTTGCAATTAGAATTATAAATACTCTGATATGATTTGTGTTGAAAAATACATTTGTATCAATGTTACTTTTATTAAATAAATTTTGTTATGCACTTATAAAAGGCACTCATCTGATCAACAAATTGAAAAGGCAATCCATTATTTTTTTCCTACCAACTATCCTACTTGTTTTATACTTATAGATGAATGTATAAATTCACGAAACATATATGCAGAGAATGCATTACCTGAAGTTCTTAATTTGTTGCTGCCACCGTTAGTTCCTCCTTTTCCCTAAATTTTTTTTCTGAATTATTTAAGTACTAAAACTGATAGGTTTTACCCACATCTTTTATTCAATATAGGCTAAAAGGGTATAGGGTCTTAAATAAATTATCACTTTAGACCATAAACTATTGATTAATTAACTTAAGTTAAATAAATATTCAAAAATTCTAAAGAGGAGCTTTTGGGTCATTACATTATCCACCACTAAAAATCATGTTCATCCTCGAACATAGAGCAAAAGTAATTACCTGAAACTTCAAAAAGTTGAGGATATCTTGCACGCATGTCAGACTCAGTCTCCTAAGTTTCCTCCCTTGCAGATCGGTGCTTCCATTGCACTTTCACTGAAGCAATCTCCTTGGTCCTAAGCTTGCGAACCTGCCTATCCAAAATAGCTATAGGTTCTTCCTCAAATGTCAAGTCTGGACTTAACTCCACAGAGTCAAGTGAAAGCACATGAGATTCATCCGGAATATACTTTCGAAGCATAGAGACATGAAAAACAGGTTGAACTGCCGACAAACTAGGTGGCAAGGCCAACTTATAGGCCATTTCTCTTACTCGGCTCAAAATCTCAAAAGGTCCAATCAACCTAGGGCTTATTTTTCCCTTCTTTCCAAACCTCATTACACCTTTCATGGGTGGTACTCGGAGCCAAACATGATCACCCTCCATAAACACCAAGGCTCTAGCTCTCGATCTGCATAACTCTTATGTTGACTCTGAGGTGTCAATAATCTATACTGAATCATACGGACTTTCTCCATAACATCTCTAAGCAAATCTGTATCCAAAGAGTCCATCTCCGCCGAATCAAACCAACCAATCGGAGATCTACACCGTCTACCATACAACGCCTCAAATGGGGCCATATGGATACTAGAGTGATAACTGTTATTATAGGCAAACTCCACTAAGGGTAAATGTCGATCCCATCTAGCTCCAAAATTGATCACACACGCCGGGAGCATGACCTCCAACACCTGAATCGTCCGCTCGGACTGACCGTCTGTCTAAGGGTGAAAGGCTGTACTCATATCTAACTGGGTACCCAGACCATGTTGTAGTTCCTTCCTGAAGTGAGAAGTAAATAGTGAACCTCAATCCGATATGATAGAAACAGAAACTCCATGTAGTCATACAATCTGATTGATATATAGCTCGGCTAACTTTTCTGCCGTATACTTCACCCGAACTGGGATGAAGTGGGCAGATTTCATCAGCCTATTCACAACGACCAAAATAGAGTCATAACCACCCAGTGTGGTAGGCAAACCCACAACAAAGCCCATGGTAATCCGCTCCCACTTTCAAGTAGGAATAGGCATCCTCTGAGATACACCCCCGGGCCGCTGGTGCTCACACTTGACCTGCTGGCAAGTCAAACACCTTGAAACAAAGTCTGAAATATCCATCTTCATCCCACACCACCAGTAATGTTGACTCGAATCATGATACATCTTCGCCGCTCCTGGGTGGATGGAATACCGAGAATAATGGGCCTCCTCAAGAATCAATCTAATCAAACCGCCTGTCTTAGGCACACAAATCCTGCCTCCGATCCGTAAGACACCATCAGAATCAAGGACAGACTCCTTAGCTCCCCACTCAATACTTTATCTCGAATGAGACATAATTTTTTCATCATCAAACTAGTGTGCACGAATCTGCTCGACTAAAGAAGATCGAGCCTCAATAAAAGCAATCATCCCATCACTCACCTCTGAGATCTGCAATCGGACAAGAATGTTAGCTAACAATTGAACATCTCTAGCCAATGGTCCCTCCTCAACACTAAGAGATGCAAGACTCCCCACGCTATGAGTCTTCCTACTCAAAGCATCGGCCACAACATTGGCCTTCCCCGGATGATACAGAATGGTCACATCATAGTCCTTCAACAACTCAAGCCATCTCCGCTGCCTCAAGTTCAAATCTCTCTGACTAGAGATATACTGGAGATTTCGATGATCAGTGAAGATCTCACAATGCACTCCATACAAATAATGACGCCATAACTTAAGTACAAATACCACAGCCGCAAACACCATATCATGAGTAGGGTAGTTCTTCTCATGGGACTTCAATTGCCTAGAAGCATAGGCAATCACTTTCCGCTTCTGCATCAAAACACTACCCAATCCAACTCCTGAAGCATCACAATACACTGTAAAGTCTACACCCTCCTCAGGTAGAGTCAACATAGGAGTTGAAGTCAATAAAGTCTTGAGTTTTTGAAAGGTCTACTCACACTCATCAGGCCACTGAAAACGCACATCATGTCGAGTCAATCTAGTTAATGGAGCTGCAATAGTAGAGAAACTCTGAACAAATCATCAATAATAGATTTCCAATCCCACAAAACTCCGAATATCAGTAGCTGAAGTAGGTCGCGTCCAGCCTCTAACGGCCTCATTTTTTGTTGGATCTACTCTAATACCCTCCTTGGACACCACGTGTCCCAAGAATGTCACAGAAGTAAGCCAAAACTCACACTTTGAGAACTTGGCATACAACTTCTCTTCTCTCAACCTCTGAAGTACAATCCTCAGGTGTCGGACATGGTCCTCCTCAGTTTTAGAGTAAACCAAGAAGTCATTGATGAAAACAATCACAAAAGAATCAAGGTATGGTCGAAACACCCCATTCATCAACTCCATGAATGTTGCAGGAGCATTAGTCAATCCGAAGGACATCACTAGAAACTCATAATGCCCATACCGGGTTCGAAAAGTTGTCTTAGGGATATCTGATTCCCTAATCTTCAGCTGATGATACCCAGACCTCAAATCAATCTTAGAGAACAATGATGATCCCTGTAATTGATCGAATAAGTCATCAATACGCGGAAGAGGATACTTATTCTTCACTGTTACTTTGTTCAACTTTCTGTAATCAATACACATCCTCATAGTCCCATCCTTTTTCTTCACAAACAATACAGGTGTACCCCAAGGTGATACACTAGGGCGAATAAAACCCTTACTCAATAAATCCTACAACTGATCCTTCAATTATTTCAACTCTGCTGGGGCCATACGATATGGAGGTATAGAAATAGGTTTAGTGCCTGGCTCCAAATCAATCGCAAAATCGATATCCCTATCGGGAGGAACACCTGGAAGATCAAAAGGAAATACATCGAGAAACTCCTGAACCACGGGAACAGAGTCCATGGGAGGTGATTCAACACTAGTATCCCGAATGAATGCTAAGTAAGACAAACACCCCCTCTCCACCATTCTTTGAGCATGAATGAAAGAGATAATCTAGCTAGGATAAGAACCACTAACACTCTTCCACTCAACCCTCGGAACACCAGGCATTGCTAAAGTCATAGTCTTAGCATTACAATCAAGGACATCGTGATAAGGAGAAAGCCAATCCATACCCAAGATAACATCAAAGTCTACCATCCCCAGAATTATTAAGTCTACCCAAGTGTCATACCCAGCCAAAGAAACAAGACGGGATCGATACACTCAATCCACCACTAAGGGCTTACCCACGGGTGTAGAAACACAAATAGGTACAGTTATGCTATCACATATCATATCAAATTTAGCAGCAAAATACGTAGACACATAAGAGAATGTAGAACCTGGATCAAACAACACAGACGTAGGTCGATGGCATACTGCGATGATACCTGTAATAACACCATCACAGGTCTCCTCCTCAGGTCTCTCGGGGAAAGCATAGCAGTGGGCTCCTCGTCCACCTCCAGCCTGGGTGGTACCTTTACCCCCACTCTGTTAAGCTGCAACACCACTACTAGAAACTCTATCACCTCTAGGTGACTAAACTCTGCCACGACCTCTACCTTGTGGAGCTGGTGGTCTAGTCTTGAATGAAGAATTAGGTCGAGGCCCACCACGACCTCTTTGAGAAGTACACTGCCGCATTAGATGATCGGGATCTCCACAAGTAAAACAAAATCTCTGACCTGGGAACTATTGTGTGGACCCTGAAAACCCACTATAATTGTCTCGCCCTATAGGTCGCTGCTGTGAACCATACGAGCCCTGACCCGGGCCATAAGAACCCCTAGATGTGTGGCCACCCTCAAATGTCGTATAGATGCATGAATAGGTCCCCGCTGTTGAAAATAACCACTCACTCTCTGTGATACCCTACCTCCAGATGAGGCACCATGAAACTGACCTGATATATGAGCTCTTTTAGGGTCCCCAAAATCCTCTCTCTCCATCAATTTCTCCTCTTTGGCGGCGCTCACAATGGACTGGAAAGAAGCCCCCTCTCTAGATGTCCAAAACACAGCTGACCTGATAGAGAAAGTCAATCCCCTCACAAATTTGTGGATCCTCTCTGTCTCATTTGGAATAATGGCTAATGCATGACTAGACAACTGACAAAAACGCGCCTCATACTCTGTAACCGAACCATCATGTCTCAGACTCTCAAACCTCAAGCGACTCTCCTCTCTCACGCTCCATGGAATAAAACGATCTTGGAATGCACTAGAAAACTGCTCCCAAGTCACTGGAGGAGATCCAACTAGCAAAACCCCCGAATAAGTCTCCACCAGTGTCTCGCTGGTCCATGAAGCTAGAGTGTAGCATATCGAACCCCATGTGACTCAGCTAATCCAACCACCTCTAGTAACTCTCGGCATGTAGTTAGAAACTCATGAGCGTCCTCGCTCTTCCCACCCTGAAACTGAGGTGGGTCCATCTTTCGAGATCTATCACACCTACGCTGCTCATCCTCTGTCAGGACAACCATCGATGCAACTTGACCCCCAACTGCTGGTGCAACATCATTCTGAACCGCGGGATCTACTGGTAGTTACCCCACCGCATCCTAAACAACAGGAACTTGTTGCTGCTCTTGGGTCTGAGCCCCCTCTCTAGTACGAGAGTCATGTGGTGTGGTAGTCGCTCCACCACCTTGAGAAAATCCCTCTATCACACTTAACACCCTCAATAGTGTATCCTGAAGCAAGGATGTGACTACAGGATCTGGAGGAACCTGGTCCTCTCTGCCATCAATCTGAGGTTCTGTAGAGACCTCTCTAGCACGACCTCTCACTGGTGCTGCTCCACGTCCACGACATCTGGCTACTGTCGTACTACTAGCACGACATCTAGCTCGATATCTACCCCGACGCCTGGCATGGGCCTTAACAACTACCTCGGGAAGTGCCTCCCCTCTACCACTAGTAACATTACTTCTAGTCTTCGTCATCTGTCAAAAGAGTATATAACAACTCAGTACTAAGGAAGGTAACTACGCACGATGAGAAAGAATGAACAAAAGGGAGTTTCCTAGTAATCTTTATAGCCTCTCAGAGATGAGTATAGACGTCTCCGTGCTAATACTTGAGACTCTATGTAGACTCGGCTTGTATACACGTGATACCTATGAACCTGGGGCTCTTATACCATTTTGTCACGACCCACAAATGGGTGTGATGGCACTCGTCTTATCCCACACAGACAAGTCAGCCTAAAACCCAATATCTAACAAAGTGCGGGAGTAAATGACAACCCAACAACAATTTCTATTATGAAACCAAGTCATATTAATTCAATCCCCAAAACCAGGTTGTCACGTGCACAAGCCTCTAATGTAAATATTAGAATTGAAATAAAATAGAAGTCTAACATGAAGTTGTCTTTCAAGTAAAAACAAAGTCATAAACTGGAGTAGGAAAGCTCGTTGAGATGACAAACAGCTACCTCACAACCCTCCACAAGATGCCTCGGAAACGAAAAGAATGACAGGTATCACGAATAAGACTCGTAGCCTACCAAAATTTGTAGAAGCAAGGGGTGAGTACCAAACACGCGGTACCCAACAAGCAAACCTCTAAAAACAAATTAAGTGAACAAAATACGGGTACTCCTTACACCCTATCTAAACCTCCACGCTACAGCCTAACAGTTTACAGTTTACCAAATACACAACTCAATAATCACACTATATCAGTTTACACATTCTCAATAACAGCTCAATATTCAACAGTCACAAGCTTCACAGAGAAACAATCACAAGATCAGCAAAACACATGTTCAAGTTCATCAATAATAAAATGTGCAATGTCATGAGATGCAATGTCAAATATAGTGATGCATGTCTTTCTTAACGATACACACCCGCTTTCTCTCAGTCTGGGACCCATGGGGCACATATCTGTCCATGCATCTGTCGCGATGCACGACACGACCCTCGATAATAGTAACCTTCGCGGCGCGCGATACGTCCCTCGAAATATAATATCCATCGTGGCGCGCGATACCACCCTCAAAATGGTACATCATCTTACCACAACCATGTCTCAGATACAATGCAAATGACATGCTCAAATGAAAATGAGGAGATAACCATATTGATAACAAAGCACAATTTACAACAAGGAATACAAAACCAACAAATAAGCAACAAGTCTCTAAGTCGTTCTCAACACCACACAAGGAAATACATGAATTTCATACACTTAACAAGGGTTTAGAAATTCACTTGCCTTAGTCAATCGAATAATTATTCTTGGACTTGAGCCTTCCCTTTCATTGAGCTTCGAACTAATGGAATCTATTCAAGTATATATTTACAATAAGGTTTCGGAATTAACAACACTCACACTTTTATGTGTTTAACCTTGACCTAAAAATTCACCCCAAATTTATAATCAAGTTTGTAATTATTGATACCAATTAACATGCCAACTCTTTATATCTCCTCAAATTTCAAGTCTAGGGTTAAGTCATAATTTCTCTAATAACTACAACCTTAATAATTTTCATATTACATAATACACTCAATATTTAATTATCAATATTAATATAAAACATGATTTATGCGATTACTATAACAACATAAAAAGAGAACCCTAAAGAAGAGAGCAAATCAGTAACTTAAATTCGCTATCCAAAACAAACATCCATACTTCAAACACTAACCTATCACCATTAGCTTCATTATTATAAAATTATAGTTTTTATAAATTCCCTTAAATTAAATATTCGTATTATTTTTATTTTTTTAATACCATGTAACATAGTAGAAGCCACAATTACGACAACAACAAATTCACAATACAATACTTACTATATAATACTATATATTTTTTTTATTAGTCCTAAAAAGGCACCCACTGCCAGATCATCTCTCATTGATAACATAAATTGTTGGTAAGGAATTTTAAGTAAATTTTTTAAAAAGTAGAGAAAAGTAGATAATAAGAAACTTAAAATTGTGTATTTAAGTTATTTTTCCTTTAATATATCATTGTCCACCACTTCATCCTTGTCACCTGTCCTGCAGGAGCATTATTAATTGTACGACTTTGATATTTAAATTCATTACCCACCATATAATCCGTGCTCTATTTTTCTTTTATTAGTTTCACGGCATGTGTGTTGCACGTGTATATTGTATACATAGTATACGATATTGTAAAATAGAATTAATATCACTAAACTATACTTTTCAAGTAAATAATTAACATTTAAAGAACATAAAACATGTATTTTTAAATGATTTAAATTATCGTAGAGTTACTTGTATTTTGAGATTAAAATGACCAATAACATTGGAACATTTTAAAATTCATCCATATTTTAATTATAAGGAAAATTGACTTTTTAGAAGTATTATATTTACTTCACTCAATTTTGTGAACAAATCTAACCAACAAAATTTTGAAAAATGAACATAAATGATGGACACCATTTAAATATAATTTTTTCTCTGAAATATTCATACTCAAAATTTAGTATGTGCATGACACTAATAAGGATTACCATATATATTTCAATATTTTATCTTTTTAAGCAATCTATCTTTTACCAATTAATATTTCAATAAGGCTATCATATAGAGGTAATTCTACCAAAAAAGAAAAAGAAAAAGGCTACTTTATTATTATAATGAATGATAACTAAATTGAGATTTGACTGTATGTCAAATATATAGCATGACCAATTCATTGTTTTAAATATACATAGATATTTCAACAGCATAATTTAATTTTAATTTATGAACATTATCCCTTTTGGTGAAAATATTTTATTTTTTTATGTCTTTAACTTATCTTTGTAGAATTGTGGTCTTCTCATTTTTCCTACATCATGTATATATATCATATCGTTGTTGTCTAATGACAGTATCTGCTATCTTATAAAATTTGTATCGTGATATAAAATATTAAATATTTTAAATAATACGAATTAATCGATGAATAAAATTTAAAGTATTTTTTATACAATCTTCAATTTGATTTAAGATTATTCTATGATCAATCACTATTTTTTTTTATAGTTAGCAAGGAGTGTATCTTGTGACATAACATTTTCTCAAATTTAAATGAATACAAAATAATAGGAAATTCATGATAAAAAATTTCATACTCAATATAAATATTAAAAAGAAAAAATAAATGGAACGATATATGGACAATAAAGAAGGAAGACAAAAATATATGTCCATGCTATATTCGATATAGTGTTTCATTTGGTTAAAACCTCTTGTCAACACATTTAATTTCTTCGTTCATTTTTACTTACATATAAATTAAAAATAATTATTATCATGACTATATTATCATATTATAAGTAAAGTGAAAATCTATTTTTGAAAGTTGAATTAACATCAAAACGAATGATTCAACAGTCTACACTGACGCTCGTTGTTTTAGCAAAATCAGAAAGAAACTCCTTCATTTGATGATAAAAAAATAAAAAGATAAATAAATAAAGAAGAAATATCTTACGCAAATCATGTGACTATTTACATATTTTTTTATTATTATTGTCTTTCCCACAACTTTTCTTCAGTGTTAACTCATGGAAATCGTCAGAAAAATACGAGTGTGAATTTTATAAATAATTTGCTTGAACTTGTTCACTAACTTCGTTGAACTTTGAACTTAAGCAACTAATGCAAATAACCCTGAAATTTTTTGAGAAGAAGAAGAACAGAAAACTTTTAAAAAAAATCGTAGTTTAAAAGTGAAAGGAAGCCCCTCTACATATAGCTAATAAGTATTAGTATGAATAAGTGTTAATTGTGCATTATAGGAAAAGTTACAACCTTTCTAAAAAGTCACTGCTCATCGAAAAAATCACAGCCTTTCAAAAAATTCACAACTCATCGGAAAAGACACAATCTTTTTGAAAAGTCTCACCCCTTTAAAAAAAATCACAACCATTCAGAAAAGTCACAACTCATCAAAAATGTCAAAACCCATAAAAAAAGTCATAATCCTTTTGAAAAATCACAACTCTATATAATAAATAAAATAAATGAAGTATTTTTAATTGGAGGTATTATAGTAATTTGACATTTAGTATAGGAGGTGATGATTTTAAGAAAGTATAGATAGATTGTCACGACCCAAACCGGGTTGCGACTGGCACCCACACTTACCCTCCTATGTGGGCGAACCAACCAATCTAAACCTTAACATTTCAATGTAATAACAGCAGAAAATAATGCGGAAGACTTAACTCATTAATAAAATCAATTCAAAACTATTATTATCATCCCCAAAATCTGGAAGTCATCATCACAAGAACATCTACGATCAAATGACTAAACTAAGAGTATTCTAAAAGCTAAAAATACATAAGAAGCTAGTCCATGCCGGAAGTTCAAGGCATCAAGACTTGAAGAAGGAGATCCAGTCCAAGCTAGAAGCATTAGCTCACCCTGAATTTCCGATGTAGTAAGACTGGCTTGAATTACTGTTGAGTTGAAGATGATGGCACGTTTGCTGCACTCCACAAATAAACAAGAAGAAAACATAAAAGTAGGGGTCAGTACAAAACACGGGTACTGAGTAGATATCATCGGCCAACTCAAAATAGGGGACAGTATATATCAATATTATCGTAAATCAACTATAAAACTCAACATGTAGCCACAACAAGTATTATAATCATCAATAAGTACCATCAAGTTCATCCATGAGGGCTCAAGCCTCAACACCATACTCATTTGGGAATTATGTTCATTAGATTGAGTATATTATCATCTTTCAAGATTCATTATCTTTAATTCTCTTGTGTCGGTACATGACACTCCGATCCCTCATATTCATTATTCCTCTTGTGTCGGTACGTGACACTCCGATCCCTCATATTCATTATTCCTCTTGTGTCGGTACGTGACACTCCGATCCCCTATATCTACGTGTCGGTTTGTGACACCCGATCCCCTAATTCTACGTGTCGGTTCGTGACACCCGATCCCCTAATTCTACGTGTCGGTTCGTGACACCCGATCCCCTAATTCTACGTGTCGGTTCGTGACACCCGATCCCCTAATTCTACGTGTCGGTCCGTGACACCCGATCCCCTAATTCCACTTCTATCACAAAGTCTACCACCTCTTGGAAGGATTTTGCCGTTGCCGCTATCTGTAAGGCCGAAATCCGCAATTCTGACCTCAACCCCTTCACAAACCGGCGAATTCGCTCTTGGGGACTGAAACATAATTGAGTGGCATATCTGGATAGTGAGCGAAACCTAGCCTCGTAAGCATTTACCGACATCCTACCTTGCTCTAGGCTCAAGAACTCATCCCTTTTCCTATCCCTCAAAGTTCGGGGGATGTACTTCTCCATAAACAAGCTAGAGAATGAGGCCCAAGTCATAGGTGGTGCCTCTGTTGGTTGACACTCAATATGTGACCGACACCACATTTTGGCGTTCCCTTGAAACTGATAACTCACGAACTCAACACCAAACCGTTCTACTATACCCATCTTGTGTAGTAGCTCATGACAGTCAACCAGAAAATCGTAAGCATCCTCAGATTCCGCACCCTTGAAGACTGGAGGTTTCAATTTCAAGAACTTACTGAAAAGTTCATGCTGATCATTTGTCATTATAGGCCCACTAGTCAGACATGGAAACGTGCCTATTTCCAATGGAACATCCATGCGGGGAGCCATAGTAGCCGCATGTTGTACCTCCGGAGCCTGAGGTGCTGGTGCAGAGAACACTGGGGGTGTCTGGCCCTGATCAGACAACCCGCTAAGATAAGCCAGAACCTGATTGATCATCTCTGGGGTAGGTTGGGGTGGCATTTCCTCATTCTGCACTTGTTCAGTTTCCCCATCCTCCCCTTCTCTTATTACCTCCTCAGTCGGTGGAGGAGTCACTGCCCTAGTATCAGATGGGCTAGGTGCTCGTCCTCTTCCCCTAGAGGACGTCCTCCCACGACCTCTTCCACGGCCCCTTGCCGCTGTTCTTCCTCGAGCCACAGCCCCAGTGGCTGGCTCAGTTGTTTCTTGTCTGGCCGATGTTGGTGTTGGCGTAGTCGTTGCTCTAGTTCTAACCATCTGCGAAAGAGAGTGAAGATGGTCAGATACCAATTCGTATCGCCTAGATACCAATTGGACTCAAGTAGTAGCACGAAAGAAAGAATGAAAGAGTGAAATTTTTTCCTAAAGTCTTATAGCCTCTCAAGGAAAAGTAAAGGCGTCCCCTACCGTTCCTTAAGACTCTACTAGACCTGTTCTTGTGTGATGAGACCAACGAACCTAATGCTCTGATACCAAGTTTGTCACGACCCAAACCGGGTTGCGACTGGCACCCACACTTACCCTCCTATGTGAGCGAACCAACCAATCTAAACCTTAACATTTCAATGTAATAACAGCAGAAAATAATGCGGAAGACTTAACTCATTAATAAAATCAATTCAAAACTATTATTATCATCCCCAAAATCTGGAAGTCATCATCACAAGAACATCTACGATCAAATGACTAAACTAAGAGTATTCTAAAAGCTAAAAATACATAAGAACCTAGTCCATGCCGGAAGTTCAAGGCATCAAGACTTGAAGAAGGAGATCCAGTCCAAGCTAGAAGCATTAGCTCACCCTGAATTTCCGATGTAGTAAGACTGGCTTGAATTACTGTTGAGTTGAAGACGATGGCACGTTTGCTGCACTCCACAAATAAACAAGAAGAAAACATAAAAGTAGGGGTCAGTACAAAACACGGGTACTGAGTAGATATCATCGGCCAACTCAAAATAGGGGACAGTATATATCAATATTATCGTAAATCAACTATAAAACTCAACATGTAGCCACAACAAGTATTATAATCATCAATAAGTACCATCAAGTTCATCCATGAGGGCTCAAGCCTCAACACCATACTCATTTGGGAATTATGTTCATTAGATTGAGTATATTATCATCTTTCAAGATTCATTATCTTTAATTCTCTTGTGTCGGTACATGACACTCCGATCCCTCATATTCATTATTCCTCTTGTGTCGGTACGTGACACTCCGATCCCTCATATTCATTATTCCTCTTGTGTCGGTACGTGACACTCCGATCCCCTATATCTACGTGTCGGTTTGTGACACCCGATCCCCTAATTCTACGTGTCGGTTCGTGACACCCGATCCCCTAATTCTACGTGTCGGTTCGTGACACCCGATCCCCTAATTCTACGTGTCGGTTCGTGACACCCGATCCCCTAATTCTACGTGTCGGTCCGTGACACCCGATCCCCTAATTCCACGTGTCGGTTCGTGACACCCGATCCCCTAATTCTACGTGTCGATTCGTGACACCCGATCCCCTAATTCTACGTGTCGATTCGTGACACCCGATCCCCTAATCCTACGTGTTGGTCCGTGACACCCGATCCCCTAATTCTACGTGTCGGTTCGTGACACCCGATCCCCTAATTCTACGTGTCGGTTCGTGACACCCGATCCACTAATATCATTCTGTAAATCATCAGGCCTTCTCTATACCAAGGCATCATCAATCCCATTACTTTAATTCATCAAGTCTTCTTCTATACCAAGGCATCATCAATCCCATTACTTTAATTCATCAAGCCTTCTTCTATACCAAGGCATCATTATTAATAATGTATATTAAAGTTTCCTTTCAAGATTTGGGATTCAATATTTTCATCATGCTCATCTTATCACAATCACACAATCATATTCATGCAAACATACAATTAAGCATATAGTAGGGTTTACAATACTACCAATACATATCATTCTCTATTAAGAGTTTACTATGAAAGCATGAAAAACCATAACCTACCTCCACCGAAGAATTGTGATCAAGCAAGCAAATTTTTCTCCAAGCTTTGTTTTCTCACTTCTCGTCCGATTCTCTCTCTCTCTCTCTTGTTCTTTCTATTTTCTTTATTCAAACCCTCTTTCTTTTACCCTAATTAGTATATAATTAAGAATAAAAGATGGCAATAATACCCCACTAATTAACTTAGGGTTACCTCTTTTAACCCCTCAAGAATTTGAGTTATTAATATAAACCCACGAACTTTATAATTAAGGCAAGAATAGTCAAAAACGTCCCTTAAAACTTAACCAGAAATCCGACTCTGCCTGGGATTTGCGCAACCTTTGACGGGCCGTTGTGCCTGCGACGGTCCGTCCTGCAGGTCGTCGCAAGAGTCAGAGAGTCAATTTCCACCAAGGGTCTGTGACGGTCCGTCACACCTGTGACGGTCCGTCCTGCCATTCCGTCACAAAGTTCAGAGAGTCGATTTTTAGTGCCCAATTTCAGATTTTCCAAGTGTTTTGAAACGAGACCCTGCGACGGTCCGTCGTGCCCATGACGGTCCGTTGTGGGGTCCGTCGCTTCTGCCAATTTTTCCAGAAATAAAGTCTGCTGCTCAAAACGACTAAACGGGTCGTTACATAGATATAGATATATTGAAGTAATTTCTCCATGAAAATACATTATATTAATGTTTTTAGTCATAGTAGTATAAATGATATTTTTTGGATCTTCCTTCGATGTGGTACAAAAGGTACTAGTGACATTACACCAATTTTGATGTCTTCCTCTGATATGGTTTCGGCCAATTTTTTTTTTTTTTTGTAAAATATATATGGAACCATTCGTAGAGAGTAGGGGAGCAATACGCAAGGTCTTACCATTTTTGCATATATTTTGAATATTTTTTTAGAAGTCATTTTTATCGGAATTAGATAATTTTCTTAGTTTTTCGTCTGTGTTAGCTCATGAATATATTGGTGATATGGCTTGGAAACGATTTTTTTGTTTTTTTGCAAAACCTTTACTAAATTCTCCGTAGGGAGTTGGGGAGTAGTATATTAATATATTAAGAAAGTATTGTTGGACATTCCAAAATAGTACAGTGAACTCTACTATTGAATGGAAAAGTATTTATTTTTTTAAAAAAAAAAATCTTCTTACTTGAATTTTGATTATGCATGTTGTCAATAGTGGCGGAGCCAGGATTTTCAATAAGGGGGTTCAACTATGTATAAATAGATAGTCGAAAAGGATTCGATATCTACTATATATACATATAAATTTATTTTAACCATGTATAAATAATATAATTCTCTGCCAAGAAAAACCTCCTTTTATGAAGATAGCTCCGCCCTAGCTGTCAATAAATTATCAGTGAAATTATTCGGAGCATGTAAAAAAATACCTTATCATGAAAAAATGAAGAAGGACAATTTTGTAATTAAAATTGATACGGACCATTTTGTAATTCAAATTGACAAGTACTTATCCAATATATGATGGACGGACCGACCATAGATTCAGCGACATCAAATAACAGAGCTAGAGAAGTCAGACAAGTTTCATTATATTTTAATAGAGTTTGTTTCTCTTTGATACCAACAGTCAAAACTCACATCACATGCAACTATTCTAATTCAGTGAATACACTTTTAAGAAAATGACAAAAATAATTATCTATGTTAGAGTAGGTCCAAAATGAACATTTTTGCATACTTCATAACAAGATTGGTCCATAAATATAACCAATCCTCATGATCGTTTTACATTTTTCACCTTTGTTTACTTCTTACTTGACACTTCTCATAGTATTGATTATCTATTTATGACTTACGGAAATGTATGACATTTTCAAAAGTAGTCGAATGTATATTAAGAGAATTTGCGAATTTTTGAATGTTTAGAACTTAAAAAGGTCGACTAAAATCAATATTATTTTAAAAAGTAGTCGAATGTATATTAAGAGAGTTTGCGAATTATGAATGTTTAGAACTTAAAAAGGTCGACTAAAATCAATATTATTTTATTATGTGAGTTCATACATTTTTATTTATTTCTAGAGTTCCATATGCAGCTTACTTTTGCTATTCCATCCTTTCTAATTTACGTGGTAGTGTTTCACTAATACTAAATTTAACAATTAAAGAAAGACTTTTAAAATTTACTATGACATAACTATTTTTATTTTAGATATCCAAATTATATTCTTACACTTTTAATAGATCGAGATAGTTATTTAAAATTTATCTAGTGGCCCCTAATAATCTATACAATCATTGATAGTAGAATAAAAGAAAAGTATTCCATGTTTGAACTCTTATTATGCCAAATCAAATGTAAAAGGGGAAAAAGGAATAATCCTTAACGAAAAAACTACAGAATAAAAGCAAACATGAATATAAAATGCAGAAAAATAGCAATATTTAATTTTTTTCATGTTATATGGTTATAATACTTTCACAGTAAATAGCAAAGTTTCATATAGGTAAATAAATAGTCTTGTTTTAATTTAATAGAAATAAGTATTAAATAGGAAAGTTATTACATTGCTAATTAATTATGGCATGCATGTTTTACGTTATCATTATCAATAAAAAAAATTCATCAACATCTTTGTATCACACGTTTTATGGTTTTCTTCCTCATATTTTTTTCAATTCAAAAGATTAATTACAGAATACAAAAGATCAATTACAGAATACAAGTAAAGTTAGTTATATTAACATTGTATTTTTATAATAAGATATTTGTGTTAACACTAAATGTCAAATCTTATATGGAAAAATTGACCAAAAATATATTGACATTTATTGTTTTTATTTTTATTTTTTATATAGCTGATTACTTGTAGAGTTTGATAGCCACACATTTTATCAATTTTCAGTTTTCTTGCTTTTGAGTTATTTAATGTATCCGTCTTATGTTTAACAACAATGTATTTATATATATATATACTTTATTGGTACATTTATTTTTATTTAAAAGTGGTGTATCCACATTTTTAAATTGTTGTGATCTTTTGTTAAAGTTTCTATACTTTACGTTGTTTAATATATTAATGCATTAAATTTTAATGAATACCTTGGATACATTAAAATTTTATGTTTTATATGCTAATTGTACAAAATATATTGTTCATTTGTAGGAAATTAAATTCGATTTGTTACATCATCTGATTGAAGCCCCACATATGCAGATAGACGAAAATTATAACATAGTTCATAATTTGAAGGGGAAGCTTTCACATGTGTAGTTAAATAAATTTAAGAATACATGTTTTGGTATACTGTATGCATGAGTGTTGTGTTCGAAATCAAATTTTTAGATGTTTAATGATTAGCGAGCTGGAGGATAGTTCATCAGATACTTTGTTCATTCGTATAAATCAAATCATATTTCAATTTTGTATTCAAGAGTTTGTCATTTTCTTATTTAACAAATAATAATGTATTCATATGTATAGTATATTGGTGTATTTATTATTTTGGTTTAACAATAATGTATTCATTTTTCAAATTTTTGTATTCATATGATGAAATTGTACTACTTTTTCTTGTTTGATGTATTAATACATTAAATTTTTATAAATACTTGTAACCTTGATATATTAATACTTTAAGTTTTATAAATAGAAATACCAATTTGAATTCAAAGTATTCATATGTTAATTGTACAAGTAATACATTTCTTATTTAGTTAATGTAATGTCACGACCCAAACCGGGTTGCGACTGGCACCCACACTTACCCTCCTATGTGAGCGAACCAACCAATCTAACCTTAACATTTCAATATAATATAAACATAAAGTAATGCGGAAGACTTAAACTCATTAATAAAAACCAATTCAATAACTATCAATATTCAACATCTATTATTCCCAAAACCTGGAAGTCATCATCACAAGAACATCTACTTTAAACTACTAATTCTAAGAGTTTCTAAGAAGCTAAAAATACATAAGAAGCTAGTCCGTGCCGGAGGTTCAAGGCATCAAGACATGAAGGAGAACATCCAGTCAAAGCTAGAAACGTTAGCTCACCCTGAAGATCCGATGTGACGAAGACTGGCTTGAGTTACTATTGAGTCAAAGATGACGGCACGTTTGCTGCACTCCACAAATAACAAGAAGAAAACAATAAAAGTAGGAGTCAGTACAAAGCACGGGTACTGAGTAGATATCATCGGCCAACTCAAAATAGAAAACAGTATATATCAAGTAATATCATAAAATCAACTATGATACTCAACATGTAGCAACAACAAGCACTATGTCATTAACAATTACCGTCAAGTTCACACATGAGGACTCAAGCCCCAATACCATACTCATTTGGGAATCATGTTCGTTAGATTGAGTATATTAACATCTTTCAAGATTCATTATCTTTAATTCTCTTTTGTCGGTACGTGACACTCCGATCCCTCGTATTCATTATTCCTCTTGTGCCGGTACGTCACACTCCGATCCCCTAGATCTACGTGTCGGTTCGTGACACCCGATCCCCTAATTCTACGTGTCGGTTCGTGACACCCGATCCCCTAATTCTACGTGTCGGTTCGTGACACCCGATCTCCTAATTCTACATGTCGGTTCGTGACACCCGATCCCCTAATTCTACGTGTCGGTTCGTGACACCCGATCCCCTACATGTGTCGGTACGTGACACTCCGATCCACTAATATCATTCTGTAAATCATCAAGCCTTCTCTATACCAAGGCATCCTCAATACCATTACTTTAATTCATCAAGCCTTCTTTATACCAAGGCATCATCATTAATAATGTATATTAAAGTTTCTTTTCAAGATTTGGGATTCAATATTTTCATCATGCTTATCTTATCACAATCACATAATCATATTCATGCAAGCATACAATTAAGCATATAGCAGGGTTTACAATATTATCAATACATATCATTCTCTATTAAGAGTTTACTACGAATATCGTAAGAGAAACAATAACCTACCTCCACCGAAGAATTGGAATCAACAAGCAATCTCCCAAGCTTTGATATTCTTCTTCCTCGTTCGACTCTCTCTCTCAATCGATCAATCTATCTCTCTCTTTTCTTTTCTCTTTTCTTATTCAAAACCCTCTTTCTTTTACCCTAATTAACATATAACTAAGTGTAAAAGATGACAATAATACCCCACTAATTAACCCAAAATTACCTCTTTTATCCCTCAAGATATTTGAGTTATTAATGTAAACCCACGAAATCTATAATTAAGGAAAGAATAGTCCAAACGTCCCTTAAAACGTGTAAAGAAATCCGATTCTAACTGGGATTGCGTAACCTGTGACGGGCCGTCATGACTGCGACGGTCCGTCACTCAGGTCGTCGTGAGGGCCAGGACTTTATTTTCACCAAGGACACTGTGACGGTCCGTCACACCTGTGACGGTCCGTCACACCTGTGACGGTCCGTCCTGCAAGTCCGTTACGAAGTTCAGAGAGTCGATTTTCAGTACCCAATTTCAGAATTCCTAATTATATTGAAACGAGACATCAGTGACGGACCGTCGTGCCTGTGACGGTCCGTCGTGGGTTCCGTTGTTTCAGCCAGTTTTTCCAGAATTGAAGTCTGTTGCTCAAAACGACTAAACGGGTCGTTACATTAGATATCAATTTACCCATCGTTCGTCCCCGAACGATCAAAAGAAGGAAAACAAGGGCGAAAAGGAGTACCTGAATCTGTAAACAGATGTGGGTATTTTTCTCGCATATCCACCTCCTTCTCCCAAGTGGTTTCTTCAACCGGTCGATTCTTCCATTGCACCTTGATGGATGCAATCTCTCTTGACCTCAACTTGTGAACTTCTCTATCTAAAATAGCAACAGGCTCCTCCTCATAAGACAAGTTCTCATCAAGCAAAACTGAATCCCAACGGATAATGTAGTTTCCATCCCCGTGGTATCTTTTCAACATCGACACATGGAATACCGGATGTACTCCGGACAGCCCTGGGGGCAAGGCTAACTCATAAGCCACTTCCCCTACTCGCTTGAGTACTTCAAATGGTCCAATGTACCTTGGACTTAGTTTACCCCTTTTTCCAAACCGTATCACCCCTTTCATGGGCGAAACTTTCAACAAGACTTGTTCACCTTCCATGAACTCTAAGTCTCTAACCTTTCGATCTGCATATTCTTTTTGTCTACTTTGCCGCTAGAAGCTTTTCTTGAATAGACTTCACTTTTTCCATCGAATCCCTCAAAAGGTCAGTACCCCAAGGCCTAACCTCAAATGCATCAAACCAACCAATGGGAGACCTACATCTCCTACCATACAATGCTTCGAATGGAGTCATATAAATACTTGAGTGATAGCTATTATTGTATGAAAACTCCGCTAAGGGTAAGAAGCTATCCCAATGGCCACCAAATTCTATCACACACGGACGAAGCATATCCTCCAACACTTGAATCGTTCGCTCAGACTGACCATCGGTCTGGGGATGGAACGCAGTACTAAGGTCCAACCTAGTACCCAATTCTGCATGCAATGTTTTCCAAAACTTAGAAGTAACTGCGTACCTCTATCTGATATGTTGGATAGTGGAACCCCATGCAATCGCACCACTTCTGAGATGTAAAGTTTGGCTAACTTTTCTGCATTGTAAGTCACCTTGACTGGAATGAAATGAGCAGATTTAGTTAACCTATCAACAATCACCCAAATGGAGTCATACTTACCCATTGTCTTCGGAAGACCAACCACAAAGTCCATTGCAATTCTCTCCCACTTCCATTCAGGAATGGGCATTCTCTGAAGTGTTCCTCCGGGCCTCTGGTGTTCATACTTTACTTGTTGACAGTTTGGACACTTGGCAATAAAGTCAACAATATCACGCTTCATTCTACTCCACCAAAAGTGTTTCTTTAGGTCACGATACATCTTGGTTGCACCCGGATGTATAGAATACCTTGAACTATGAGCCTCTGTCAGAATAGTGTTGATCAAATCATCGACGCGGGGTACGCATACCCTTCCCTTGATCCTCAAAACACCTTCCTCATCGATTTGTGCTTCCTTAGCCTCCCCTCGCAATACTTTATCTTGGATTCTTCTTAGTTTCTCATCATCAAACTGTTTTCCCTTAATTTTGTCAAGAAAAGAAGATCTTGACTCCACAAAAGCCAACAATCCTCCCTTCTCATTTACTTCTAATCTCATCAAGTCATTAGCTAGAGTCTGAACCTCTCTAGCCAATGGGCGTCTAGAAGCTTGCAAGTGAGCTAGGCTTCCCATGCTTCCCGCCTTTCTACTTAAAGCATCCGCTACAACATTCGCCTTCCCCGGATGATACAAAATAGTGATATCGTAGTCCTTTAGTAACTCCATCCATCTCCTCTGTCTTAAGTTCAAATCTTTCTGAGTAAAGACATACTGTAGGCTACGATGATCCGTATAGATCTCACACTTAACCCCATATAAATAGTGTCTCCATTGCTTTAATGCAAACACCACCGCAGCCAATTCCAAATCGTGGGTCGGATAGTTACGTTCATGCACCTTTAGTTGCCTTGAAGCATAAGCAATCACACTCTTCTCTTGCATTAGTACTGCACCCAAACCAGAATAGGATGCATCACAATAAACAATGAAGTTCTTACCCTCTACTGGCAAGGTAAGGATAGGTGCGGTAGTCAACAAAGTCTTGAGCTTCTGAAAGCTTTCCTCACACTCATCCGACCATACAAATGGAACATTCTTCTTAGTCAAGTTCGTCAATTGGGAAGCAATAGAAGAGAATCCCTTGACAAATCGGCGGTAGTAGCTAGCTAACCCAACAAAGCTCCTTATTTCTTACACGTTAGTGGGTCTTACCCAATTCTTCACTGTCTCAATCTTAGAAGGATCCACCATCACTCCATCCTTAGAAACCACGTGTCCCAAGAAGGACACTGCATCTAGCCAAAACTCACACTTAGAGAACTTGGCATAAAGCTTCTTCTCCCTCAACATTTCCAATACCATTCTCAAATGCTCTTCATGTTCCTTCTTGCTCTTTGAGTATACCAATATATCATCAATAAATACGATCACGAAGAGGTCCAAATATGGCTTAAAAATCCCGTTCATTAAGCTCATGAACGCAGCAGGGGCATTCGTAAGACCAAAGGACATCACTACAAATTCGTAATGCCCATACCTCGTTCGAAAAGCAGTCTTTGGCACATCCGTTGCCCGTATTTTCAATTGATGATAACCGGATCTCAAGTCAATCTTAGAGAAGACACAAGCACCTTGTAACTGATCAAACAAGTCATCAATGCGGGGAAGAGGATACTTGTTCTTTATGGTTACCTTGTTTAGTTGTCTGTAGTCTATACATATTCGAAAACTCCCATCCTTCTTCTTTACAAACAAAACCGGAGCACCCCAAGGGGATGCACTTGGTCTAATGAAGCCTTTGTTCAATAATTCTTGAAGTTGTGACTTTAACTCTCTTAACTCCGCGGGAGCCATTCTATAAGGGGGTATAGAGATGGGGCGAGTACCGGGTTCAAGATCAATACAGAAGTCAATATCCCTATCCGGTGGCATACCAGGAAGATCTGCAGGGAACACATCCAAAAACTCACAAACTACTGAAACCGACTCAATCGAAGGTACTTGGGTAGTGTCATCCTTGAGATGTGCCAAGAAAGCTAAACACCCTTTACTAATCATTTTCTTAGCACGAAGAAAGGAGACGATGCGGACCGGATTGGAAGTGTAGTCACCCTCCCACACTAACGGGTCTGTCCCAGGCTTGGCTAACGTCACCGTTTTAGCATTACAATCCAAGATTGCAAATTGCGGAGAAAGCCAAGTCATACCCAGAATCACATCAAAATCGTCCATTTCTAAGATAACCAAATCTACATAGGTGTTTCTCCCCACAAAGTTCACCAAACAAGACCTATACACCTTTTCAACTACCACAGACTCACCCACCGGAGTAGAAACACGAATAGGCATATCAAGTAATTCACAATGTAAATTTAGACCATTAGCAAATGAGGAAGATACATAAGAAAACGTGGATCTAGGATCAAACAATACAGAAGCCATGCAATCACAAACCAGAAGATTACCTGTGATGACAGCATCAGATGCCTCCGCTTCAGACCGCCCAGGGAAAGCGTAACAATGGGCCCTATCGTTCGTCTGTCCGTTGTCCCTACCATGTTGTGATGTAGTGGCCCCAGTTTGCCCATTACCTCTGCCGTTTTGGTGACCACCATTACCTCGACCACCACGTCCTCCAGAATAACGGCCTCTACCATGACCACCTCTACCTCTAGCTATTGAGGGTCTATAACTTGGTCTGGGACAATTTCTCCTAATATGTCCAATCTCCCCACATCCATAACATTCTTTGGAGTCAATCATATGCCCCTCGGAGAAGTGTTGACCGGTCTGAGGTGGTCCCCCAACTAAAGTCTGTAGTGAAGACTGAATTGGTCGGACTGAGTAACTTCCCGAACCCTGTCCTCTAGCGTAAGAACCATTAAACTCACCTCCCTTTCGAAGCCTTTTTGATGTCGATGTTGTGGTGAAGTCGTCTGGCTTCACTCCTTCCACTTCTATCACAAAGTCTACCACCTCTTGGAAGGATTTTGCCGTTGCCGCTATCTGTAAGGCCAAAATCCGCAATTCTGACCTCAACCCCTTCACAAACCGGCGAATTTGCTCTTGGGGACTGAAACATAATTGAGTGGCATATCTGGATAGTGCACGGAACTTAGCCTCATAAGCATTAACCGACATCCTACCTTGCTCTAGGCTCAGGAACTCATCCCTTTTCCTATCCCTCAAAGTCCGGGGGATATACTTCTCCATGAACAAGCTAGAGAATGAGGCCCAAGTCATAGGTGGTGCCTCTATTGGTTGACACTCGATATGTGACCGCCACCACATTTTGGCGTTCCCTTGAAACTGATAAGTCACGAAATCAACACCAAACCGTTCTACTATACCCATCTTGTGTAGTAGCTTGTGACAGTCAACCAGAAAATCATAAGCATCCTCCGATTCAGCACCCTTGAAGACTGGAGGTTTCAATTTCAAGAACTTACTGAAAAGTTCATGCTGATCAGTTGTCATTATAGGCCCAGTAGTCAGACGTGGAAACGTGCCTATTTCCAATGGAACATCCATGCGGGGAGCCATAGTAGCCGCATGTTGTACCTCCGGAGCCTGAGGTGCTAGTGCAGAGAACACTGGGGGTGTCTGGCCCTTATCAGACAACCCACTGAGATAGGCGAGAACCTGATTGATCATCTCTGGGGTAGGTTGGGGTGGAATTTCCTCATTTTGCACTTGTTCAGTTTCCCCATCCTCCCGTTCTCTTATTACCTCCTCAGTCAAGGAAGGAGTCACTGCCCTAGTATCAGATGGGCTAGGTGCTCGTCCTCTTCCCCTAGAGGACGTCCTCCCACGACCTCTACCACGGCCTCTTGCCGTTGTTTTTCCTCGAGCCACAGCCCCAGTGGCTGGCTCGGTTGTTTCTTGTCTGGCCGGTGTTTCTGTTGGCACGGTCGTTGCTCTAGTTCTAACCATCTGCAAAATAGAGTGAAGATTGTCAGATACCAATTTGTATCACCTAGATACCAATTGGATCCAAGTAATAGCACGAAAGAAAGAATGAAAGAGTGAAATTTTCCTAAAGTCTTATAGCCTCTCAAGGAAAAGTAAAGGCGTCCCCCTACCGTTCCTTAAGACTCTACTAGAACTGTTCTTGTGTGACGAGACCAACGAACCTAATGCTCTGATACCAAGTTTTGTCACGACCCAAACCGGGTTGCGACTGGCACCCACACTTACCCTCCTATGTGAGCGAACCAACCAATCTAACCTTAACATTTCAATATAATATAAACATAAAGTAATGCGGAAGACTTAAACTCATTAATAAAAACCAATTCAATAACTATCAATATTCAACATCTATTATTCCCAAAACCTGGAAGTCATCATCACAAGAACATCTACTTTAAACTACTAATTCTAAGAGTTTATAAGAAGCTAAAAATACATAAGAAGCTAGTCCGTGCTGGAGGTTCAAGGCATCAAGACATGAAGGAGAACATCCAGTCCAAGCTAGAAACGTTAGCTCACCCTGAAGATCCGATGTGACGAAGACTGGCTTGAGTTACTATTGAGTCGAAGATGACGGCACGTTTGCTGCACTCCACAAATAACAAGAAGAAAACAATAAAAGTAGGAGTCAGTACAAAGCACGGGTACTGAGTAGATATCATCGGCCAACTCAAAATAGAAAACAGTATATATCAAGTAATATCATAAAATCAACTATGATACTCAACATGTAGCAACAAAAAGCACTATATCATTAACAATTACCGTCAAGTTCACACATGAGGACTCAAGCCCCAATACCATACTCATTTGGGAATCATGTTCGTTAGATTGAGTATATTAACATCTTTCAAGATTCATTATCTTTAATTCTCTTGTGTCGGTACGTGACACTCCGATCCCTCGTATTCATTATTCCTCTTGTGTCGGTACGTGACACTCCGATCCCCTAGATCTACGTGTCGGTTCGTGACACCCGATCCCCTAATTCTACGTGTCGGTTCGTGACACCCGATCCCCTAATTCTACGTGTCGGTTCGTGACACCCGATCCCCTAATTCTACGTGTCGGTTCGTGACACCCGATCCCCTAATTCTACGTGTCGGTTCGTGACACCCGATCCCCTACATGTGTCGGTACGTGACACTCCTATCCACTAATATCATTCTGTAAATCATCAAGCCTTGTCTATACCAAGGCATCCTCAATCCCATTACTTTAATTCATCAAGCCTTCTTCTATACCAAGGCATCATCATTAATAATGTATATTAAAGTTTCTTTTCAAGATTTGGGATTCAATATTTTCATCATGCTTATCTTATCACAATCACATAATCATATTCATGCAAGCATACAATTAAGCATATAGCAGGGTTTACAATATTATCAATACATATCATTCTCTATTAAGAGTTTACTACGAATATCGTAAGAGAAACCATAACCTACCTCCACCGAAGAATCGGAATCACCAAGCAATCTCCCAAGCTTTGATATTCTTCTTCCTCGTTCGACTCTCTCTCTCAATCGATCAATCTATCTCTCTCTTTTCTTTTCTCTTTTCTTATTCAAAACCCTCTTTCTTTTACCCTAATTAACATATAACTAAGTGTAAAAGATGACAATAATACCCCACTAATTAACCCATAATTACCTCTTTTATCCCTCAAGAATTTTGAGTTATTAATGTAAACCCACGAAATCTATAATTAAGGAAAGAATAGTCCAAAACGTCCCTTAAAACGTGTAAAGAAATCCGATTCTAACTGGGATTGTGTAACCTGTGACGGGCCGTCGTGACTGCGACGGTCCGTCACTCAGGTCGTCGTGAGGGCCAGGACTTTATTTTCACCAAGGACACTGTGACGGTCCGTCACACCTGTGACGGTCCGTCCTGCAAGTCCGTTACGAAGTTCAGAGAGTCGATTTTCAGTACCCTATTTCAGAATTCCTATGTATATTGAAACGAGACATCTGTGACGGACCGTCGTGCCTGTGACGGTCCGTCGTGGGTTCTGTTGTTTCAGCCAGTTTTTCCAGAATTGAAGTCTGTTGCTCAAAACGACTAAACGGGTCGTTACATGTAATTACAACTGTATTAGTGTATAAATAAATAAAAAATAAAATACATCTGCAAAAAAAACAATGAGAAAAAGCCATGAATACTCTTTTATTTTCAAAATATTATGAATATATTCATACAAGTACTTAGTGAATATATTGTATTTAGGAATATAAATACAATTTATTTTATTATGTGAATGAACTATTTGCGTAAAATATGTAACTATTAGGTTGTAATTTAATAATGAGAATTTCTATTATTTAGGAACATAATAAAAGATTGACACTCGGGAGTTATGGTAACATATCATACCTTATTTAGTTCTTTGTATAAATAATAATATTAACAATAAAAAATAAAATTTAATACAAACATGTAGCTTAAATTGACATAAAGTGTAGTCATTTCTAGTAAATAACATATTTATAGCTATTGAACTTCAATAACCCTATAAATATAGTCATTTTTGTAATTTGCTCTTACTTTAATACAAAATCGCACCAAAACACTCATTGAAAGTTGAAGATTTTATATCTCCAAAAATTTATCAACTGCGATAATTCTTTTATCCTAAAGCTAAAGCTAATTAAGTCATTAGTGAAATACACGTTCTATGTTTTTCTTATTTCTATAATCCCCTTCTATTTCAAAATATATATAATTTTTTTTATTTTTTTAATGTATTCGAGCTGCATATTAATGTATCCGAGCTACATATTATGTATCAAGCTTATTTTATAATGTATCCGAGCTAATTTTTATTGTATTCGAGCTAGTTTTTAATGCATCCCACCTACAGATTATGTATCCGATTTATGTTATAGTGTATCCGAGATACTCTTTAATATATTCGAGCTACATATTATATATCCGATTTGTATTACTTTTTAAGAAATTAATGTATACGTAATTACAAACTAAAAAGACATAGATTGTATCTCATATTAAAACTATATGATTCTAAAAATTCATATATATATATATATATATATATATATATATATATATATTTGGCATTTGTTACCTTACCTGGAAAATGGAATAGTTTATTTGTTTCCTTATTTTATATTATGGAAACAAATAAAATTTGCTGATATTGTTACTTCCCTTACTTTCTTAGATTCACTTTTTTACATATAAAAAAAATATTACTTACGTTACTTCTTAAATTTAGTTTCTTTTATATTAAATTGCTTGTCTTACTTCTTAGATTTACCTTCTTTATATTATACTATTTACCTTATTTCTCAAATTTGCCTTTTGTCTCAATATTGGGGTTTTCCTATAAATTTAATTGTCAAGTTATTATTGCTTATAAGTTACAAAATAATTATTGTATTGGAGAAGTGAATTTTTGAGTTATCATGTTTTGAACTAGGTATATTTAAATATTCTACTTTGTGTTGTATTTTTTTCTTATATATTATTGCTGTTGATATTTTTTATTTTATAAGTATAATATTTTATTCTAATAATTATTCGAATGTATTTAATTTAGAATCAATTTGATTTTTCAAAAAAAGAGAAAGAAAGAGCAAGTAATTACTTGTTCTTTAATAAACAAGTATAATCAATTAGACTTTGTATCACGACCCAAATCCGGGCCGCGACTGGCACCCACACTTACCCTCCTATGTGAGCGAACCAACCAATCTAAACCTTAACATTTCAATATAATATAAACAGAAAGTAATGCGGAAGACTTAAACTCATAAGTAAAAATAAATAATCAACTTCTATAACTCAAAAACTTATCATTATCCCCAGAATCTGGAAGTCATCATCACAAGAACATCTACTTTAAACTACTAATTCTAAGAGTTTCTAAGAAGCTAAAAATACATAAGAAGCTAGTCCATGCCGGAAGTTCAAGGCATCAAGACATGAAGGAGAAGATACAGTCCAAGCTAGAAGCGTTAGCTCACCCTGACGATCCGGTGTGACGAAGACTGGCTTGAGTTACTGTTGAGTCGAAGATGACGGCACGTTCGTTGCACTCCACAAATAACAAGAAGAAAAACATAAAAGTAGGGGTCAGTACAACCCACGGGTACTGAGTAGATATCATCGGTCAACTCAAAATAGAGAACAATATATATCAAGTAATATCATAAATCAACTATAAAACTCAACATGTAGCAACAACAAGTACTATAATCATCAGTAAGTACCATCAAGTTCATCCATGAGGGTCAAGCCTCAACACCATACTCATTTGGGAATTAAGTTTTATTAAATTGAGTATATTATCATCTTCCAAGATTCATTATCTTTCTTCCTCTTGTGTCGGTACGTGACACTCCGATCCCCTACTACTATGTGTCGGTACGTGACACTCCGATCCCCTAATTCTATGTGTCGGAACGTGACACTCCGATCCCCTACATGTGTCGGTACGTGATACTCTGATCCCCTACATGTGTCGGAACGTGACACTCCGATCCCCTACATGTGTCGGTACGTGACACTCCGATCCCCTAATTCTATGTGTCGAAACGTGACACTCCGATCCACTAATACTATGTGTCGGTACGTGACACTCCGATCCACTAATACTATGTGTCGGAACGTGACACTCTGATCCACTAATACTATGTGTCGGAACGTGACACTCCGATCCACTAATACTATGTGTCGGAACGTGACACTCCGATCCACTAATATCATTCTGTAAATCATCAAGCCTTCTCTATACCAAGGCATCATCAATCCCATTACTTTAATTCATCAAGCCTTCTTCTATACCAAGGCATCATCATTAATAATGTATATTAAAGTTTCTTTTCAAGATTTGGGATTCAATATTTTCATCATGCTTATCTTATCACAATCACATAATCATTTTCATGCAAACATACCATTAAGCATATAGTAGGGTTTACAATACTACCAATACATATCATTCACTATTGAGAGTTTACTTATGAAAGCATGAAAACCATAACCTATCTTCACCGAAGAATTGGAATCAACAAGCAATTTCCCAAGCTTTGATATTCCCTCTGCCTCTTGATCGATCAATTTCTCTCTCTCCTTGTTCTCTCTATTTTCTTTATTCAAACCCTCTTTCTTTTACCCTAGTTAACATATAATTAAGTGTAAAAGATGGCAATAATACCCCACTAATTAACTTAGGGTTACCTCTTTTAACCCCCAAGAATTTGAGTTATTAATATAACCCCACGAAATCTATAATTAAGGAAAGAATAGTCCAAAAACGTCCCTTAAAACTTCACCAGAAATCCGACTCTGCCAGGGATTTGCGCAACCTGTGACGGGCCGTCGTGCCTGCGACCGTCCGTCCTGCAGGTCGTTGCAAAGTTCAGAGAATGAATTTTCACTGAAGTCTCCGTGACGGTCCGTCACGCCTGTGACGGTCCGTCCTGCCATTCCGTCACGAAGTTCAGAGAGTCGATTTTCAGTACCCAATTTCAGATTTTCTAAGTGTTTTGAAACGAGACCCTGCGACGGTCCGTCGTGCCCTTGACGGTCCGTCGTGGGGTCCGTCGCTTCTGCTAGTTTTTTCAGAATTGAAGTCTGTTGCTCAAAACGACTAAACAGGTCGTTACAATAGATACCAATTTACCCATCGTTCTTCCCCGAACAATCAAAAGAAGGAAAACAAGGGCGAAAAGGAGTACCTGAATCTGTAAACAGATGTGGGTATTTTTCTCGCATATCCGCCTCCTTCTCCCAAGTGGCTTCTTCAACCGGTCGATTCTTCCATTGCACCTTGATGGATGCAATCTCTCTTGACCTTAACTTGCGAACTTCTCTATCTAAAATAGCAACAGGCTCCTCCTCATAAGACAAGTTCTTATCAAGCAAAATTGAATCCCAACGGATGATGTAGTTTCCATCCCCATGGTATCTTTTCAACATCGACACATGGAATTCCGGATGCACTCCGGACAGCCCTGGAGGCAAGGCTAACTCATAAGCCACCTCTCCTAATCGCTTAAGTACTTCAAATGGTCCAATGTACCTTGGACGTAGTTTATCCCTTTTACCAAACCGCATCACCCCTTTTATTGGTGAAACTTTCAACAAGACTTGTTCACCCTCCATGAACTCTAAGTCTCTAACCTTTCGATCTGCATATTCTTTTTGTCTACTTTACGCCGCTAGAAGCTTTTCTTGAATAGACTTCACTTTTTCCATCGAATCCCTCAAGAGATCAGTACCCCAAGGTCTAACCTCAAACGCATCAAACCAACCAATGGGAGACCTACATCTCCTACCATACAATGCTTCAAATGGAGCCATATCAATGCTTGAGTGATAGCTATTATTGTATGAAAACTCCGCTAAGGGTAGGAAGCTATCCCAATGACCACCAAACTCTATCACACATGCACGAAGCATATCTTCCAACACTTGAATCGTTCTCTCAGACTGACCATCGGTCTGAGGATGGAACGCAGTACTAAGGTCCAACCTAGTACCCAATTCCGCATGCAATGTTTTCCAAAACTTAGAAGTAAACTGCGTACCTCTATCTGATATGATGGATAGTGGAACCCCATGCAATCGAACGATTTTTGAGATATAGATCTTGGCTAATTTCTCGGCATTGTAAGTCACCTTAACCGGAATAAAATGAGCAGATTTAGTTAACCTATCAACAATCACCCAAATGGAGTCATACTTACCCATTGTCTTCGGAAGACCAACCACAAAATCCATTGCAATTCTTTCCCACTTCCATTCCGGAATGGGCATTCTCTGAAGTGTTCCTCCGGGCCTTTGGTGTTCACACTTTACTTGTTGACAGTTTGGACACTTGGCAATAAAGTCAACAATATCACGCTTCATTCTACTCCACCAAAAGTGTTGCTTTAGGTCACGATACATCTTGGTTGCACCCGGATGTATAGAATACCTTGAACTATGAGCCTCTGTCAGAATAGTGTTGATCAAATCATCGACGCGGGGTACACATACCCTTCCCTTGATTCTCAGAACACCTTCCTCATCGATTTGTGCTTCCTTAGCCTCTCCTCGCAATACTTTATCTTGAATTCTGCACAGTTTCTCATCATCAGAATGTCTTCCCATAATCTTGTCAAGAAAGGAAGATCTTGCCTCCACAGAAGCCAACAATCCTCCCCTCTCATTTATTTCTAATCTCATCAAGTCATTAGCTAGAGTTTGAACCTCTCTAGCCAGTGGGCGTCTAGAAGCTTGCAAGTGAGCTAGGCTTCCCATGCTTCCCGCCTTTCTACTTAAAGCATCCGCTACAACATTCGCCTTCCCCGGATGATACAAAATAGTGATGTCGTAGTCCTTCAGTAGTTCCATCCATCTCCTCTGTCTTAAGTTCAAATCTTTCTGAGTAAAGACATATTGAAGGCTACGATGATCCGTGTAGACCTCACACTTAACCCCATATAAATAGTGTCTCCATTGCTTTAATGCAAACGCTACCACAGCCAATTCCAAATCATGAGTTGGATAGTTACGTTCATGCACTTTTAATTGTCTTGAAGCATAAGCAATCACACTCTTCTCTTGCATTAGTACTGCACCCAACCCAGAATAGGATGCATCACAATAAACAATGAAGTTCTTACCCTCTACTGGCAAGGTAAGGATAGGTGCAGTAGTCAACAAAGTCTTGAGCTTCTGAAAGCTTTCCTCACATTCGCCCGACCATACAAATGGAACATTCTGCTTAGTCAAGTTCGTCAATTAGGAAACAATAGAAGAGAATCCCTTGACAAATCGGTGGTAGTAGCTAGCTAACCCAACAAATCTCCTTATTTCTGACACATTAGTAGGTCTTACCCAATTCTTCACTGTCTCAATCTTAGAAGGATCCACCATCACTCCATCCTTAGAAACCACGTGCCCCAAGAAGGACACTGCATCTAGCCAAAACTCACACTTAGAGAACTTGGCATAAAGCTTTTTCTCCCTCAACATTTCCAATACCATTCTCAAATGCTCTTCATGTTCCTTCTTGCTCTTTGAGTATACCAATATATCATCAATAAATATGATCACGAAGAGGTCCAAATATGGCTTTAAAATCCCGTTCATCAAGCTCATGAACGCAGCAGGGGCATTCGTAAGACCAAAGGACATCACTACAAATTAGTAATGCCCATACCTCGTTCGAAAAGCAGTCTTTGGCACATCCGTTGCCCGTATTTTCAATTGATGATAACCGGATCTCAAGTCAATCTTAGAGAAGACACAAGCACCTTGTAACTGATCGAACAAGTTATCAATGCGGGGAAGAGGATACTTGTTCTTTATGGTTACCTTGTTTAGTTGTCTGTAGTCTATACACATTCGAAAACTCCCATCCTTCTTCTTTACAAACAAAACCGGAGCACCCCAAGGGGATGCACTTGTTCTAATGAAGCCTTTGTTTAATAACTCTTGAAGTTGTGCCTTTAACTCTCTTAACTCCCCGGGAGCCATTCTAAAAGGGGGTATAGAAATGGGCGAGTACCGGGTTCAAGATCAATACAGAAGTCAATATCCCTATCCGATGGCATACCAGGAAGATCTGCAGGGAACACATCCAGAAACTCACGAACTACTGAAACCGACTCAATCGAAGGTACTTGGGTAGTGTCATCCTTGAGATGTGCCAAGAAAGCTAAACACCCTTTACTAACCATTTTCTTAGCACGAAGAAAGGAGATGATACGCACCGGATTGGAAGTGTAGTCACCCTCCCAAACTAACGGATCTGTCCCAGGCTTGGCTAACGTCACCGTTTTAGCATTACAATCCAAGATCGCAAATTGCGGAGAAAGCCAAGTCATACCCAGAATTACATCAAAATCATCCATTTCTAAGATAACCAATTCTACATAAGTGTTGCTCCCCACAAAGTTCACCAAACAAGACCTATATACCTTTTCAACTACCACAGACTCACCCACCGGAGTAGAAACACGAATAGGCATATCAAGTAATTCACAATGTAAATTTAGACCATTAGCAAATGAGGAAGATACATAAGAAAACGTGGATCCAGGATCAAACAATACAGAAGCCATGCAATCACAAACCAGAAGATTACCTCTGATGACAGCATCAGATGCCTTCGCTTCAGACCGCCCAGGGAAAGCGTAACAATGGGCCCTATCGTTCGTCTGTCCGTTGCCCCTACCATGTTGTGATGTAGTGGCCCCAGTTTGCCCATTACCTCTGCCGTTTTGGTGACCACCATTACCTCGACCACCACGTCCTCCAGAATAACGGCCTCTACCATGACCACCTCTACCTCTAGCTATTGGGGGTCTATAACTTTGTCTGGGACAATTTTTCCTAATATGTCCAATCTCCCCACATCCATAACATTCTCTGGAGTAAATCATAGGCCCCTCGGAGAAGTGTTGACCGGTCTGAGGTGGTCCCCCAACTAAAGTCTGTAGTGAAGACTGAATTGGTCGGACTGAGTAACTTCCCGAACCCTGTCCTCTAGTGTAAGAACCATTAAACTCACCTCCCTTTCGAAGCCTTTTTGATGTCGATGTTGTGGTGAAGTCGTCTGTCTTCACTCCTTCCACTTCTATCACAAAGTCTACCACTTCTTGGAAGGATTTTGCCGTTGCCGCTACCTGTAAGGCCGAAATCCGCAATTCTGACCTCAACCCCTTCACAAACCGGCGAATCCGCTCTTGAGGACTGAAACAGAGTTGAGTGGCATATCTGGATAGTGCACGGAACTTAGCCTCATAAGCATTAACCGACATCCTACCTTGCTCTAGGCTCAGGAACTCATCCCTTTTCATATCCCTCAAAGTCCAAGGGATATACTTCTCCATAAACAAGCTAGAGAATGAGGCCCAAGTCATAGGTGGTGCCTCTATTGGTTGACACTCAATATGTGACCGCCACCACATTTTGGCGTTCCCTTGAAACTAATAAGTCACAAACTCCACACCAAACCCTTCTACTATACCCATCTTGTGTAGTAGCTCGTGACAGTCAACCAGAAAATCATAAGCATCCTCCGATTCAGCACCCTTGAAGACCGGAGGTTTCAATTTCAAGAACTTACTGAAAAGTTCATGCTGATCACTTGTCATTACAGGCCCTGTAGTCAGACGAGGAAATGTGCCTATTTCCAATGGAACATCCATGCGGGGAGCCATAGTAGCCGCATGTTGTACCTCCGGAGCCTGAGGTGCTGGTGCAGAAAACACTGGGGGTGTCTTGCCCTGATCAGATAACCCGCTAAGATAAGCCAGAACCTGATTGATCATCTCTGGGGTAGGTTGGGGTGGCAATCCCTCATTCTGCACTTGTTCAGTTTCCCCATCCTCCCCTTCTCTTATTACTTCCTCAGTCGGTGGAGGAGTCACTGCCCTAGTATCAGATGGGCTAGGTGCTCGTCCTCTTCCCCTAGAGGACGTCCTCCCACGACCTCTACCACGGCCCCTTGCCGTTGTTCTTCCTCGAGCTACAGCCCCAGTGGCTGGCTCAGACGCACCCTGTCCCGCTGGTGCTAGTGTTGGTGTTGGCGTAGTCGTTGCTCTAGTTCTAACCATCTGCGAAATTGAGTGAAGATGGTCAGATACCAATTTGTATCACCTAGATACCAATTGGACCCAAGTAATAGCACGAAAGAAGAAAGAAAGAATGGAATTTTCCTAAAGTCTTATAGCCTCTCAAGGAAAAGTAAAGGTGTCCCCCTACCGTTCCTTAAGACTCTACTAGACTCGTTCTTGTGTGATGAGACCAACGAACCTAATGCTCTGATACCAAGTTTTGTCACGACCCAAATCCGGGCCGCGACTAGTACCCACACTTACCCTCCTAGTGAGCGAACCAACCAATCTAAACCTTAACATTTCAATATAATATAAACAGAAAGTAATGCGGAAGACTTAAACTCATAAGTAAAAATAAATAATCAACTTCTATAACTCAAAAACTTATCATTATCCCCAGAATCTGGAAGTCATCATCACAAGAACATCTACTTTAAACTACTAATTCTAAGAGTTTCTAAGAAGCTAAAAATACATAAGAAGCTAGTTCATGCCGGAAGTTCAAGGCATCAAGACATGAAGGAGAAGATCCAGTCCAAGCTAGAAGCGTTAGCTCACCCTGACGATCCGGTGTGACGAAGACTGGCTTGAGTTACTGTTGAGTCGAAGATGACGGCACGTTTGCTGCACTCCACAAATAACAAGAAGAAAAACATAAAAGTAGGGGTCAGTACAACCCACGGGTACTGAGTAGATATCATCGGTCAACTCAAAATAGAGAACAGTATATATCAAGTAATATCATAAATCAACTATAAAACTCAACATGTAGCAACAACAAGTACTATAATCATCAGTAAGTACCATCAAGTTCATCCATGAGGGCTCAAGCCTCAACACCATACTCATTTGGGAATTAAGTTTTATTAAATTGAGTATATTATCATCTTCCAAGATTCATTATCTTTCTTCCTCTTGTGTCGGTACGTGACACTCCGATCCCCTACATGTGTCGGTACGTGACACTCCGATCCCCTAATTCTATGTGTCGGAACGTGACACTCCGATCCCCTACATGTGTCGGTACGTGACACTCCGATCCCCTACATGTGTCGGAACGTGACACTCCGATCCCCTACATATGTCGGTACGTGACACTCTGATCCCCTAATTCTATGTGTCGGAACGTGACACTCCGATCCACTAATACTATGTGTCGGACGTGACACTCCGATCCACTAATACTATGTGTCGGAACGTGACACTCCGATCCACTAATACTATGTGTCGGAACGTGACACTCCGATCCACTAATACTATGTGTCGGAACTTGACACTCCGATCCACTAATATCATTTTGTAAATCATCAAGCCTTCTCTATACCAAGGCATCATCAATCCCATTACTTTAATTCATCAAGCCTTCTTCTATACCAAGGCATCATTATTAATAATGTATATTAAAGTTTCTTTTCAAGATTTGGGATTCAATATTTTCATCATGCTTATCTTATCACAATCACATAATCATATTCATGCAAACATACCATTAAGCATATAGTAGGGTTTACAATACTACCAATACATATCATTCACTATTGAGAGTTTACTTATGAAAGCATGAAAACCATAACCTACCTTCACCGAAGAATTGGAATCAACAAGCAATTTCCCAAGCTTTGATATTCCCTCTGCCTCTTGATCGATCAATTTCTCTCTCTCCTTGTTCTCTCTATTTTCTTTATTCAAACCCTCTTTCTTTTACCCTAGTTAACATATAATTAAGTGTAAAAGATGGCAATAATACCCCACTAATTAACTTAGGGTTACCTCTTTTAACCCCCAAGAATTTGAGTTATTAATATAACCCCACGAAATCAATAATTAAGGAAAGAATAGTCCAAAAACGTCCCTTAAAACTTCACCAGAAATCCGACTCTGCCAGGGATTTGCGCAACCTGTGACGGGCCGTCGTGCCTACGACGGTCCGTCCTGCAGGTCGTCGCAAAGTTCAGAGAATGGATTTTCACTGAAGTCTCCGTGACGGTCCGTCACGCCTGTGACGGTCCGTCACGCCTGTGACGGTCCGTCCTGCCATTCCGTCACGAAGTTCAGAGAGTCGATTTTCAGTACCCAATTTCAGATTTTCTAAGTGTTTTGAAACGAGACCCTGCGACGGTCCGTCGTGCCCTTGACGGTCCGTCGTGGGGTCCGTCGCTTCTGCCAGTTTTTTCAGAATTGAAGTCTGTTGCTCAAAACGACTAAACAGGTCGTTACAAGTGGCTAACAGTAGATTTTAGTAATTTGAGGTTTGGAAAACTCTTCAAATCAGTGTGATCTAGCTTAAATAGTTTGAAATATCTAAGATTGATAACACAATTCGTTCTAGATATAAGGTAGAACTTTACTTAATAGGATAATAGACTTAATTTTCTCCTTCCTTCTAATTATATTTACTTTAAGTTATGTTGACACTTATTTTATGTTATATTGGAATTTTACATAAAAGTATCATATTAAGCTTCTTCTGTTTTTTTTTTTTTTGTAATTTTTAATTATTTAAGTTATATTTTTCTATTTTAATTAATTTATTTTTGTATAATTAACTTGCTATTTCACATTGCATATTTTCATTTTCACTTACAATTGATAGATTATCTTTTTTAAAGGGGAAAAGGGTCAAATATGCCCCTAAATTATTAAAAAAGGTCTAGATATACCCTCCGTTTAAAGTTTGGTTCGCTGATGCCCTCGCCGTCCAACTTTTGGTCCAAATATGCCCTTATGGGCGTTAGTTGCCATGTTGGACATATCCAACTCATTTTTTATTTCTTTAAATGCCACATGGAATTGTCATGTCATTTTGGCCTTACCACATAACATTTATATGAAAATGGAAAGATATTCGGACTCATAAACATCTAATCCAACCCCCTTTTAAATAAATTATCCGACCAATTTTCAACAATTTTATTTAATTTTTATTTTTTTCGATAAATTTCGAAAATGAGTAATTGATTAATAAAAAAATAGCAAAATATGAAAAAAGTATAAAATTAACGCCAAAAATTCATCAATAATTATAGTAATCTTAAATTCAATTTAAACACTTTTTTTAATTTTTTTATTTTTTTGATAAATCTCGAAATGAGTAATTGATTAATAAAAAGTATGAATAATATAAAATTAACGCCAAAAAATTAAAAAATAAATATAGTAACCTTACATTCAACAATTTCAACATTTTTTAAATTTTTAATTTTTTCGACAAATCCCAAAAATGAGTTTATTAACAAAAAATATAAAATTACGCAAAAAATTCAGAAATAAAAAATATGAAAATAAGAAAAAAAATATAATTTTTTTTTTTTGAAATTATTGAATTTAAGTTTACTATATTTATTTGTGAGTTTGACGCATATTTTTTTTCTTCATATTTTTTTTATTAAAAAATTACTCATTTTCGGGATTTACCGAAAAATATAAAAATTTCAAAAAATTGTAGATTGAAATGTTACTTTATTTATTTGTGAACTTTTGGCGTTAATTTATATTTTTTTTCATACTTTTCATATTTTTTATTAATCACTCATTTTCGAGATTTATCGAAAAATAAAAAAATTTAAAAAAATTGAAATGTTAGATTTAAGGTTACTATATTTATTTGTGAATTTTATATTTTTTCATATTTTTTATTAATCAATTACTCATTTTTGGGTCGGATTAGGTGTTTATGAGTCCGAATATCTTTCCATTTTCATATAAATGTTATGTGGTAAGGCCAAAATGACATGGTAATTCCATGTGGCATTTAAAAAAATGAAAAATGAGTTGGATATGTCCAACATGGCAACTAACGCTCATAAGGGCATATTTGGACCAAAAGTTGGACGGCGAGGGCATGAGTGAACCAAACTTTAAACGGAGGGTATATCTAGACCTTTTCGAATAGTTTAGGGGCATATTTGACCCTTTTCCCTTTTTAAAGTAGATGTATCAATAGTGTTATGAAATTATTATTATTTTCAAATATTAAGTCCATGTGTTCTTTTATTTTTTACAATTAGTTAAATTGAAAATATTTCTTTTCTGTTTACACAAAATTAGTTACAAATATTTGATTGTTAATTTAATATATTTTCAAGAGATATTATGTATCTTAAATATTTAATCTAATATCATTTATTAGAGCATGTACTTATCAAATTTTAATTCTTTATTTTTGATAAATACTTTTATATTTTAATCAATTTAACTGTGTCATTATATTTGTACCATCAAAGATATTCTCGTAATTATCCTGTCATTAATTTATTACTACTAAAAATGTGTAATTTCAATATTAAGTAATTACTAAGCTATGTGATCCGTAACCTCACCAATTTCACTTACCATGTGGCAGCTTCCCAAATAGACACTTCAGTATTTATTCTCCTTATTACATGGAAAAAGTTTCAGGATAACTAAAATTTAATGAGAAAAATCAAGATTATAAAAGAGATAAATGCAATTCTACTCCAATTAATTAATTAAAGGTCCTTGTCGAGATTGGCAAGTGCAATCAATAAGATGATCCAAAATTTTATGTATTAATTAAAAAAATATTTTCTTGCTAATTAGATTTGTCTCCTTCTCTCTATATATATTTCAAATCTATCTTCTTCTCACATAAATTTATTTGTGATCGATATAAGATTTTTTCTAAAAAAAAAAGAAGAGAAAAAGATGTGTGGAACAGATGGTTGCCTTGTCAAGTGTTCTTCTGCTCCTTGTGCAACTCCAGAAAATGATATTAAGGACACTTTCACCACTATTAATCTAGATCAGTAAGTATTCTTTTACAATTTTAATTCATTTTTCATTAGAATGTTTCATATAAGTTATACCCTTATGATCTTGGTCAATTCTCCCGATTCAATTTTTTATATATGAAATCGCCAATTTTGATATTCAATGTTGAGTGCTTTTTTATGTTTCTAGAGATTAGATCCATTTTCATAAAATTTGTAGAAATGTTACAAATTGCTCAATTCTCTTTGTTGGAATACTGATTTGGGATTTGATTTTTGTTGGGTATATAGTGGTGATCCAATAATGTATGAGCCATATTGGAGAAAAATAGGGAACAAGTGTGGCATAACATTCAATGGTGATGATTCATTGAGTTATTTTGCTAATGGTAAGAGTTTGTGTTGGTTCATGGAGTCGAAACTAGAGGAACAAATTAAGAGGCTGCACAATATAGTTGGAAATGCAATTGTGGATGATTATTATATTGTTGTTGGCACTGGATCAAGCCAGCTTATGCAAGCTGCACTGTATGCTCTTTCTCCTACTGATCAGCTTGAGCCTGTCAGTGTAGTTTCAGCTACACCTTTTTATTCGGTACACGTTTATACGATATATTTTGTATTTAAATTGTGATGAATGTCCTACCCTATGCATGATAAAATTAGTGGTCAAAAATGAAAAATTATTAAAGGCGCTATATAATAAGGTTTTAAGACTCAACAAGGCTAATGATTCTTTTTGACTTTAGGTATTATTTTAACATGTCTAATGCATATTGATCAATCTATAATAAACCTATTAAAAGTCAACAAAACAAGGTGTTTAGTAATGTTTCACTTATATTAACATACCATGTTTCTTGCTGTGACAATGTTGGTTACTTACATTGTATCCTAAAGAGACATATAATATAGGAACATGGTTCATGCAAAGATTTGCACTACATGTTAAAAATATTACTGCTTGTTCTTTATTAATAGTCACATGGTTCTTGGTACATGTTAGATCCATTAATTATAACATAAATCATAATTCTTTTTTTTTTATAATTGAAGAAATCACTGGGCCACACCCTTAAATACAACGTGATATATAATTCTTAGAACACAACATGTGACTTAGTTAGTCTACTTTAAAAGCGACATTTCCTGATTAATTACAGAGTAATTGTCCTATTGCAGGCTTATCCAGAAGTGACTGATTTTGTGAGGTCAGGACTACACAAATGGGCAGGAGATGCCAGAACTTTTGAGAAAAGTGGATCTTATATTGAGTTCATTACATCTCCGAATAATCCTGATGGGGTTATTAGAGAGCCTGTAGTCAATGGAGATCAAGGAAAATTAATCTATGATTTAGCTTATTATTGGCCGCAATACACTGCTATTACCATACCTGCCAACCATGATGTTATGCTCTTCACTATTTCCAAATGTACTGGTCATGCTGGTTCTAGAATTGGGTAAGTTTTTCAAACATTAATTACAAGTGAGGCACTATCACAAAATAAAGCACATCAACAATTATTTTTAGCTTCAAAGTATCAATAACTAATTCTACAACTCAAATCTACAGAAGTTTACAAATTTCAATTTCTCACTTATTATAATTTGATTTACATGCAGTTGGGCACTTGTTAAGGACAAAGAGGTGGCAAGGAAGATGACAAAGTTTATGGAGATTAGTACAATCGGTGTATGTAAAGAAGCTCAACTTAGAGCTGCTAAGATTCTTAAAGTGGTCTCTGATAGTTGTTTGGATCCCAAAATGGAAAATTTCTTCGAATATAGTCAGTCTCTTATGACTAACAGGTGGCAGAGGTTAAGACAAGTTGTTATGGCTAGTGATTTTTTTGTCCTCCAGAAATACCCTCTTCAATATTGCCTTTTCACGAAAGACTTTTGTGAAGCACACCCTGGTAATAACGAAAATATTTCAATGTTATGTCACGTTCAAGATTACAACCTATGATTGTTATCGATCTATATTTTAAAAAAAAAAGTTTTTTTTTTCTTTTGAATTTGAAATTCTTATTGTTTCTGAAACAGCATTTGCATGGCTAATTTGCAAAGGAGGTGAAGAGGAGGATTGTCAAAAGCTTCTTAAAGAACACAAGATTCATACAAGGAGTGGAAGAAGATTTGGAAGTGATTTAAGAACTGTTAGGGTAAGTATGTTGAGTAGAGACAAAGACTTCAACATCTTTCTGGAGAGGCTTATGGCTATTCGAGGACCTACAAATTGAAATTAAGACACATTTATGCATGAAATATTACTTAGTTAAATTAAATAAATATCAGCTTTTAGGAAAATATTCTAGGTATAAGTCGTAATAGGTAGAATTTATAATGTCATTTACTGTTTGCAACAATGGAACTTCGATTTTAATGTGTTGAAGAGTAGAATATTTTCTTCAATTGATGGAACTTGGTTGATTAATGCCAAAAAGAGTTTCTAAAATAGAAGAGGGCCGATAATAGTACTTTTTGGTCTCATGTTATTTTGACTTTTATGATCGTTAGATTAAAAAATATCTAATCTTTAATTAATTTAAGCGTGTTAAAATATGATATATCTGGATTGTTTTTTAGAATTATATTACTTTTAAATATGAAGTAAAAATACAAACTCAACATGATATATTATTGATAATTTAAGTAATATAACTAACTAAAATTTAAATGTACTTAATCAGATAGCATAAGGAAGGATCAAAAGTAATAATAATATGGGAGAAAAAAGAAAAAACTAAAATATGGGTGTGAACAAAATTTTCAAATACTCAGTGGAGGACATTAAATGTGCAATAGTAGAATATTATCAAGGCAAAACTAAATTACTTTAGTAGATATTAAATGTGCAACAAGTATTGATCATCGAATCACATGGTGTGTATATATGACTAATTAAACATTTATATGCATGAATTTCTTAATCATCATGGAACCTAATAGAGTTGAAGTGAATGTTAATGTGATGAAATGATTTATACTTCTTTATTTGTTCATTTTTGAATTGATTTATTTTTAAAAAGGAATAATAATTGATATATTGAATTTACTATTTTATGTGTATTAATTATAAAGTGGGTGAATTAAAAATTTAAGATTTTCAATAAATTTTATTTTTTAAAAGTAATTAATTGAAGATATAATAGGTTAAAAAAATTCTTTCTTGATTTGTTAAAATAAACAAGTAATTTAGATACAACTAAAAAATAAAAAGATGACAGTTGATTAGGAACAAAGAGAGTATGTAACAAAAGAAAACCTAGTAAATTTCCTCACATCATGATAATACAGATTGAGATACATCGTATTATGCTGGTGCAGAGAAGGATGATAAGTTCTTGTGAATGATTTGGGGTCGCTAACTAGCGTACATGACAGGTGTGTTCATGCAGCCGAAGTTATTTGAATTTTTCTAAAATGTCAATATGTGTGTGTCAGATTCTCCGAAAACAATTTATCTTTGGAGAATTCAACACAGTTATAGCATTGAAAGTGAAGAGTTGATGAAACTTAGGATGCAACCTGAAATGCTTGTTATTTATGTTCTTTTTTGCATGTTGTTGTTCTTGTTTTTTCTGTGCAAAATTTGATGGAATTTAGGCATTCCCATTCTGGACAAATTTAAGGACAAGGTTGAACTCTTTGGCTTCTCTGCTTAGTTTCAATTCTATGTTGTCCGAACTCTTAAAAAATGTTGTGATATTTTTCAGATCTTTCAACAAAAGCACTATTTATTTGGCATTTTTAAAGAGTGAGCAACGTATTGCTTTCTTTAAAAGATCAAACCTATCTGATATTTTTTAAGAGTATGAGCAGCGTAGAGTTTCGTTGTATTTCAATATTTTGTGTATGGTTAATTTATTCATTTCTATAGTTTTTTTAAGCAGGAAATTATACCTTAATTTTCAACCTCCACACTCTTATGTCTTCAATGAGCTGATGTTATATCATTTTTTGCCTAACCAATTCACCTCAAAACTTTTTAGAACTACCTCTTCCCTCCCCCAAGTCCACTATAGCCATCCTCTCACACCTCCTTACGAGAAGGTCACTCCTACCTTGACACAAATATTTTCATTCCTAATTTTATCTCTCTTGATATGCCTATACATTCATCTCTAACACCCATATCTCTTCAACTCTCATCTTCTGGATTCGGAGTAGTTAACTAGTCAAACACTCTACCTCAAGCCATCACTTTCAATTTGTCGTTACCTTTCTACTCTGTTTGGTCATGAAAGCATTGTTGTCATCTGTTTGTAGTTTATGTTAAAGTTTATAATTTTATCGAAATCAGTAGTCTTTACTCAATTCACTAACAACAGATTTCATGTAATTTTTCTTTCAATTCAAAATTGTAAAGCATTCAAAAAACATTCTGAACCATCTCATTCCATAAATTATGTTCCACAAACGTATTATTTTCATTGAACAAAAAAATATTAAATCTATCATTACTCGTAGTCTCTCCATGAACTACATCAGAATATTTGCATGTGATAGTTGGTATCAAATTAGAGAACCAACCTTTTATAAAATATTAATGAAACATAATTGACCTCTTTATTTAGGTATTCTTTAGTTTCTGTTTGTGTTGGGTCATTATGTTGCTGCCACTTTGGCCGACACCTTAATTGTATGTATGATCGATGAGTTAGTTTTACTTCACTTTGATTAATTTTAATTTTAATTTTATTTATTGATTGGGGTGTTGGAATTCGAATAAGGAAATTCAATTAAAAAGAGTATGTCAAGAAGATTAACAATTTAAAAGCAAAAAGAAGAAAAAAACAGTTTTACTCTATTTACATAATATTATCTTTTGGTGAAGATGCTAGCATTTGATGCTACCTTCTCCTTTTTATCTATTATCTCTCACTAGCATGGATATTAAGTATTAAGTAGAGTTATTTTACTACTAATAGGTATTTGTGTTGATCTTGGACTAAAAAATATTGGAAGAAATCAACAGGTTGCACAATATGGTTTGGATTGTTGTGATGGACGTAGTGATGGATGGAAAAACGGAAACTAAAAATTAGGAGAGAAAATAATGGACTCTTTTCATTAGGCTCAATTCACTTTGGTAGAATTATAATAATTGAACTCTTTTTCAATAGAGTTTTACTTATTAAAAATAGGGCAACTTTCAAATAAAAAATGGAAAAATTACTTAAATACACTCTTTTACTTGCCTTAATATCCATTTATTCCTATTTATTATAAAAATTTCAAAATTTCCTTATTTTTCCCAATTAATAAAATATGAAAGATACATATAGATTTCCCATCTTTTTTTCAGCCAATTGACAAGTTTTACTTTATCAAAATAAAATCCTATTTTCAAGCTACCTACTTCCCCATTAACAACCCCATTAAAAATTACCATATTTAATTTTATTCCTAAAATATTTTTCACGTTTAGGAGCAAAATTTTCTCTCAATTCGAATTTCAGTAGGATAATGCAGCAATATCAATTTGATTTTCTGTAGAAGTCTCCCTCAAATATTTAAATTTTCAAGTTTTTAAAAGGTAAGAATTTTAGTCTCCATTTTTCTCTTCTTGGTGTGCTTTTACCGACAATATGGAAGAGGGTCAATCTGGAGATGGTAATTCTAATACTAATGCTAAACGTCTGTATGATTTTGATGATGAAATGTGGACTGAGAACAGATCCAAGAGATTGCATGACCCATTAGCGATGAAGAACAAGAACGTAGTTGAGCCAAAGAAAAAGCTTGAAGAGATCCATAAAAAAAGGCGAAGAAAAGTTACACATGTTGTTTCCCGACCCACACTTCCTAAGATATGTGTTTAAAATTGGTAATTTTGTATTTTGTTGATAAAACCCTAATTTTAAATTGTTGCATGTGTTTGGAAAATCGAATTAAAAGTCATTTAACAATGAAGAGTGATTCACTAACTTCAAATTAAGTATAACCATCATGTTTGTACAGTATTAAAGTGTATCAGATGCATTATGTGTATCACTAATTTTGAGTTTTGTATTAGTAAAATCATGTGTTGCATAGTATAGGTGTATCAGATGCATAAGGTGTATCAATAATTTTGTGTTGTGTATTAGTGAAAGTACCATGTTTGTACAGTTTTACGATGTATCAGATTGTGACAACCCCCTTGGGATCCATATACTCAGGTATTGTCTCTGCCATGGGCGGCCATTCGCTCTTCTAATCCCCTCTTATTGGCATGCAGCCTCAAGGGAGAATCAAACCCGTGACCTATGGCTCCTTTACATCCCTCCCAAGGAGATCGCCTTTCACCAATAATGCTGGAGATCGCCTTTCACCAATTAAGCTGCAACTTAATTGGTGAAAGGCGATCTCCTTGGGAGGGATGTAAAGGAGCCATAGGTCACGGGTTTGATTTTCCCTTGAGGCTGCATGCCAATAAGAGGGGATTAGAAGAGCGAATGGCCGCCCATGGCAGAGACAATACCTGAGTATATGGATCCCAAGGGGGTTGTCACAAAAAAGGCGCCTTTTTTGTGACAACCCCCTCGGGATCCACATACTCAGGTATTGTCTCTGCCATGGGCGGCCATTCGCTCTTTTAATCCCCTCTTATTAGCATGCAGCCTCAAGGGAGAATCGAACCCGTGACTTATGACTCTTTTACATCCCTCCCAAGGGGATCGCCTTTCACCAATTAAGCTGCGCCTTTTTTGTGACAACCCCCTCGGGATCCATAAACTCAGGTATTGTCTCTGCCATGGGCGGCCATTCGCTCTTTTAATCCCCTCTTATTGGCTCGCAGCCTCAAGGGAGAATCGAACCCGTGACCTATGGCTCCTTTACATCCCTCCCAAGGAGATCGCCTCTTACCAATTGAGCTGCAGCTTAATTGGTGAAAGGCGATCCCCTTGGGAGGGATGTAAAGGAGCCATAGGTCACGGGTTCGATTCTCCCTTGAGGCTGCATTCCAATAAGAGGGGATTAGAAGAGCGAATGGCCGCCCATGGCAGAGACAATACCTGAATATGTGAATCCCGAGGGGGTTGTCACACAGATGCATAAGGTGTATCGCTAATTTTGAGTTTTGTATTACTAAAACATCATGTGTTGTACAGGTTTAAGGTGTATCATTAACTTTGTGTTATGTATTAGTAAAAGCATCACGTGTTCTTTAGTTTTAAGGTGTATCATATGCTTAAAGTGTATCACTAATTTTGTGTTTTGTATTTGTAAAAGCATCATGTGGTGTACAGTTTTAAGGTTTATCAGATGCATAAGGTGTATCAATAATTTTGTGTTTTGTATTAACAAAATCATTATGTGTTGTACAATCGTAGGATGTATCAGATACATAAGGTGTATCTCTAATGTTGTGTTTTTTATCAGTAAAAACATCATGTCTTGTACAATTTTTACAATTTATATTTTGTCAGTGTATAAGATGTATCATATACATCGGATAACTCCAGTGTCTTATAAATCTGAATATGATATATCATATACATTCATATAATTCAAGCGTCTTATACATATATGTAATTGGTATACGTGAATGAAATTCATGTATAATATAATTGTTACTTACTTATGTTTCATATGCATTTTCACGACGTGTTTAGTATGATATCATTACAATATCGTCATGTATTTACTGAATTTACACATTATCTTAAATATATCCCTCTACATCACAACAAATTTTGATATTAGACAAGTACAATTTTATATTTTATTTTTTTTGTATAAACAGGACATGAAATGTATTATAAAAAAAATACCAGCACATCCATTGAGGTTTGGAGCGACGTTCAATTTTAATTTTGTGAATAAAATTAAATTGTCAATAAAGGATGAAGGCGTTTAAATGTTCAAGAAAACAATTTTTGGACCATATTTGGACATTCCAAAATGTAATTTCCAGGGTTAGATTGCTAAGTGTTTGTTGTTGTTGGAGGTGCAACATGAAAACAAAGATGTATTGCATGTTCGTCATTCTAATGGGAATGTATTGGTGTTTGGTATGAAGGAATTCACCATTGTAACTGGCCTTAAATGCAAAGGAAATGTTAAGGATTTTTCATATCCTAATTCCACTACGAGCCGGTTATTACAAAAATATTTCCCTGATTGTCATACATGCATAACCAAGATTCGATTGATACATCGTTTTGCAATGGGTAATTGGGACACCACACAGGAATCTGTGGAAATGGCAATATTATACTTCATCAATACTTTCATGTTATGCCATCTTGGTGAGACCTTCATACATACAGAAGAATTCCTAATGGTCGAAGATGGTAGATATGAAATGTATCCTTGGGGTCAGATTGCATTCAATAAGCTAATTACATCACTCAAGCAAGACTTCAACCAAAGCAAACAGATGTATCGCTTATTTGGTATGCCTTATGCACCCAACATATGGATTTACGAATGTACATCTTGTCTAAGTCCAGACTTTGCTGTTAAAGTAGCGAATGATATTCCTAGGATATGTAATTGAACAGTGGTGGCTGAAAAGCAAAAAATATGAAAAGTTCATGTCTAGCATTTTCTCCGAGGTAACATTAATTTCATATTATCTTTTAATAGTTTATCAATAAGCTTTATAATTTTTGTTGTAAATAATAGTTTTTTTATGATACATAATATTGTTATAACATTCAACCATTTTGATTGCAGAATGCTTGTTCAAACATTGTACCAACGCCAGATGAGGTGGAAGCCCTTTATTTACCTGATATTCAAGAGGTCAACATAAATGAACTATCCACGCCACCAGTTATTGCAAAAAAGTGCAAACTAAAGATAAGTCAGGTTTTGAGGATTTCTCAACAAGCACTCCTGGTCATTAATTGAGAAGATCTTCACGTGTATCTGATACATCATCTCCACCACCACCCAAGAGGAGAAAGAATATTGATACACATAAAACTAAAGGTTCGAAACCTTTGTCAAAGCAGTTAAGGCCGCCATTAAATCAGTCCTTCTCAATGCCAGCTGAAGAACCTACCCTGCCTGCTAATGTATCTTCTGTCCATGTATAATCACAAGTCCTAAAACATAAGTCTGTATATCCCGATATTGAAGAACTGAAACAACATATGAAGGAATACGTAAGTAACGAAATTAATTTTTTAATGTTAATTCATAAATATAAAACTGAATGCATAATTTTTTTAATAGGTTGACAGTAAATTTGAGTATCTTGTGAATTTGATAAAGGCAAATAACATTGAGGTGATGAATTCTAAGAATAGGGAGGATGACCAACAACCAAAGGTAATGTATTGTGTATGTGTATTTTCGTTGTGTGTTATAATTTTCATAGGTCATTATGTTACAAACTGATTTAATGAAGTAGATGGGCGGCAAGTCTACACCGCACATGGTTGAAGTTTCCAATGAAGAAGACAATAATGGACACCAAGCAACCTCTCCGATACAAATGGAATTTGTCAATAATTATCAAAATATTGATGTTGTTGATTTTGATGTTGACAATCAGGTTTACTTTACTTTATTAATTGTGTATATAAAATTATATAATTTATCATTAACTTATTTTTCTTTAAAAATAAAGACTGAAGATACATTGAAAAATCATCAAGTAATGAAGGACGTTTCAGAACTTCAATCCCCAAATGCAAATAGTCATCATACTAATGAAACATGTGAACACAGTAAGGTAATTTTAGTAGAGTAATTTGATTATTAGTATTCATCAACTTTTCAGTGATACATGAAAATGTGCCAATATGATACGTTTAAGTTTAATTGTATTATTATGATACATTGCAGTTTTATTTGATAAATTTGATACATTGCAGTTTAATTGAACTAATATGATACATGTTTTTTACTGTTCACATATGTAGTTTTTTTGTCAAGTTCCTGTGTATGATACTATACTTTTTTATTTAGTGTGTACGTTATACAGTCCATTGCAAGATACATAGCTATGTGACTACTTAAATTTGTTTGTGTCCTATATATAATTCGTAGTTTGATGTTATCTGTCCTTGATGCATTAATAATCCTTTTGTGTATAATTATTTGTTGTTTAAGGTATCATAAATTGATCAGTACATTTTTTATTCAGGATGCTCCATCAGCACAAACGCCTCATCATTTATTTGAAGAAACAATGAACGAAGATGTTTCATATAATGTTCAACACAATACCAATCAGTTTGTGCCAGATACTATTATATTTGATACATCGGTAATTTATTCTTCATGTATCGTATCAATATCATATGTCTATCAAACTATTTTTAATTATCAGTGTAAACCATATAGGATTCTACACCATCTGGTTCAATATCTCCAGATACACGAGAAGCCATGAATACACTTATTGCTGATCTAGGATGTCTCCCTATTCATGCAAATCAACAAGAGTTAACCGACAATCAAAGTTTGATTTCGGACAGTCAATTACCAATTGATATTCCAATCACAGATATTGTTGTCCGAAGCAAAATAAATACTCCTCATGCACGTATCCGGATGCCTTCGAGAAACTGCAAATCCCCTTGTTTAACTTCATTTGGGTCAAGTGAAAAAGGAAAAGCGGTCATGACTGATGTAATTCGTCAAAATTTTCCATTTCAAGGATGTGAGATCACAAACCAAGCCCCTTTCATATCTGATTGATGAGTTTATTGAGTGGGTTACTACAGGGCTTCTTAAAGCTCATTCAAAAAAGTAATTTTTATATTATTGTACTGAATCTGTTCAATTTTCAAATTGCAACTATTGTTACATTTTTTAATACTTTTCATTACGCTTAATATTATAGGAAACCATCAGAGGATAAATACAAATAGACCATCTTCATTGAGTTTTGAAATGATGGATTATGTCGTTGCATATATGTTAAATAAGAATTGGTTTTATGCCATGTCTCAGCCTAAAAACTGTTGGACTGATAAGGTAATTCGACATGTAAATGCATAATATATTTTTATAATAATGTATATGATACATTGAGTAAAAATGTTATATATACATATCAAAATCATATATCATTTTCTGTGTATAGTATTTTATTTTCATTAAATGTTTTTCAAATGTATAATTATGTTTATATTTTTTTTGTAGCACATCGATGTTATTTTTTACTACCTTCGTAAAAAATCAAAACTTCAAAGCATGGATCTATACAGGTACACAATAGTCAATTGTTTGTTCAGCGCACATATCAACAATACCCATGATAGGTATTATAACAATGAGGCTGATGATGATATTAGTACCCAAGAACACCTTGATCGTGCAAGAGCTGTATCAGTACATGAGAGGTCAATAATCAACGTCATGAAAGGTTTTTCAATACCAGCTGGATTACCATGGCATCTGGTGGACGATGTTTATATTCCAATTAATTATGATGAAAATTTTCATTGGGTGTTAGCTATTGTTGAATTGAATAAGAGGTTGATACGCGTGTATGACTCTTCTTTGGGTACAAGAAAACTTGTATATTCCGAGGAGATAAAAAAGTTGTCAAGGATGCTACCTTCTTACCTCATTGACAGTGGTTTTCTTTGAAAACACTGAGCGGACAAACTGGTCAGTTCTTGATGCATACAAGGACAAACAAACGGGTGTACTTTTAGAGTCACATATTCCTTTCAACATTGAATATGCTTAAGGTATCATGCAACAAGAAGACGATAGCCTGTAAGTATTTAAATTATGGTCAACAATATATGTGTAAGGTATTTTATAAATTTATATTATGTATTTTGTTGTAGGGACTGCGGGTTATACGTAGCTACATTTGCAGAGTTTTTGAGTGACCAACTTGTTATACCACCTGATACTTATGGCCATCTTGCAAATTACCTACGCAATAAATATGCAGCATTGTTATGGAGATACGGCAGCGACAAGGTCAATGGTGGATACATAAGTGAGAATGACGATCCACCAAAGCCTAAGGGTCAATTCACAACACCAACTGAAGATGATATCATTAACATAAATTAGTAATTAGTATTTCAATTCTCTTTCAGGAAGAAAGTACAAGTTCTCCTGTTATGTCCTTCTTGTCCACATTGCCCACAAGAATTATTGTTCACTGTTATTTTCTCATCCGTATTTTTCTTTCTTTGTTTTCTTGGTCGTCCAGCCAACCTTCTATACCTAGGTGGCCAGACAATTTCATCTAAAACATAGTCTGGAACGTTCCAATCCTCCTTATATGGCATTGGAACCATTGCAACCTCGTACGTTTTTTCTAATGCATAAGGCTTATAGTAATTAGAGCAATATGCATGCAAATTTGTAACGTTCTTGTGCTTCAAAACTGCAATTGCGTGGGCGCAAGGTATCTCATCATGTTGAAACCTTCCACATGTGCAACTTTTCCTCTCAAGGCATACAATGTATCTTCTTCCGGCTTCATGAACTGAGAAAATATATTCAGATGATGGAACAACCTAAGAAGTTAGTGATACATTACGTAATATACAATATATATATCATTTCCAAAACAACAGTTATCATTGAAAATCAGTTTGTTTCTGATACATAAAACAGAAATTTAGGGAAATTGATAAATACCTTCATCTTTGAACTTTTAGATGCGTTTACAATCAATATCTTCTCAAATCTTCGGCCCAATGTGTCCTTTCTGTATGACGCTATTTCTCTATTTTTATAGTTCCAACTACCAAATAGAAGTCTAGCTTCCTCCAAGAAGTCTATTATATTAAACTTACGTGCATCGACAAGGCATCCATTGATACACTCAGCGATGTTCGAAGTCATCATTCTACCTCTGTTTATGATTGAATGAACTCTTGACCACTTCTCATAACCAACATCTTCAAGGTAATCCTTCACCCTATGATCAACTTTCACAACCTTAGCCATTAATTTATCAAAATATTCCTTTCTGTATGCTTTTGTCATTGAGTAAAATATATCACTTAGTGTGTCTTTACTCTTTTTGAAGCTTGAACATACATTCTTCCAAAGATGCAATATGCATGCACAATGAGGAACATTTGGGTACACAATGCTTACACTCTTTATGATACTTTCATTTCTATCTGATACAATATACATGTTTTCACACTTACCAAATGCATTTTTGAACTGTTCGAAGAATCAAGTTCACGAACAATCATTTTCAGTGTCAACAACACCATATGCCAATGGCAATATTCATCCTAACTAAAAAAAAGCACACATTTAACTTCATGATACACAATGTTTACACAAAGATATATTAGTATAAATATAAAACAAATTTTACATTACATCAGTATTATAACAGTCATACTTGCACCATAGAGTGTGCTTGCTGATACAAAAGTTTGTAAGCCCCGTCAAGATGTGCAGCGTCCACTACAACTACAGGCCTGCAGTAGTCGAACCCTCTTATCAACGGTCTTAGGTCTATGAACAGATACATGAATTTATTATCTTCCGTCTTTTGCATCCTTATATATGAATATGGATACACTTTATTTAGCATCTTTTGTATCTCGACATATGCTTATATCCTTCTGATGACCTACCTTTGAGCATTTCTAGTGCACGTTCTCTAGCACGCCATGCTTGTTGGTACGATATCTCAACCCCATACAATTCTCTAATATCTTCAATTACATCTCGAGAGGTATGTATTCGTTTATGATTTACTAATTTAGGGGCAGTTACACCACTAATAAATCCAATTGTTGCTTGTACTTTTGTTAGTATCCTATCCCGCATCAGACATGTATGTTCACTATTGAAATATCTCACTTTGAATACATCAGATTTTTTTCTTCAAAAAGACTTTAAGGTCCATCCACATTGGTCGCTGAAGCAAGCCAACACATAGCTGTCCAATTTTTTTTATTGATTTAATTCATATAAGAAAAGCAATGTTATAATTATGACAACGAAATATATACTACTTATACTTATGTATCAAACACAATATAAATAAAACTGTACTAGAGAAAAACAATCAAATTAGAGAGAAAGCATTCCAATTCCTTTTCTCATCTGATCTTTTCACTCGAAAATTGAAGTTGTTCTTTATTTTATATTTAGTCATTACAGCAACGAGTGTTCCTTTATCCTTATACAACTGCCCAGTCTTCACTTCAGTACTATTGGAATTAGTTATGTAATTCATAGCATTTAGTTTTGGAATATAATCAATGTCACAAATTCTCGACTCGACCAAAGCAAGAGCTTCAGTATCTCTTTCGGTACCTTCCACGCATACGACTTCACCTGATGAACAATCAAAATTACGTATCTCCCCAACAATTTTATCAGTTCTATCAATACAAAGCGGATACATGCCGGTTCCAGAAGCATTCTTTTTTTCTTCCAAGTAAAGTTTCACACCCATGTCGTTCTTGATTTTCAATGGACATGAGCTTCCCTCAACAATGTATCGAATTTCAATATCCTTTGTAACAGTGTCAATCTCAAGCTATGATAAAAAAAACGTTTTTAGATCCACAAATGAAATGAAATGGCCAACAACAATTACATCAACCTTGTAACCTTCATAATTAACATCGCTTACCCAAATTCCAGAATGCCGCAACAGAATTGAGATATTCATCTTCTAACCTGTTTTTTTTTCTTAGAATGCAGATCAACTTTATCAGTAATAAATTTGATTTATGATGCTACTCTGATTTCAAATTTGAATTTACTAATCAGTTACGCAAGCTGTCGAGCATTAATTACGTGATTACAATTAATAATAACAAAAATCACGTTATATCTTCCTAATTAGCCGCAACAGATGACAATTAAGATATATCACAAGTAATGTATCCCGTGCTTATCAGGGTGTATCCAGCAAACTTCATTTTTAAGGGATTTTTCGTAAATTCAATACTAAAAGGGATAAAGGTTATTTTGTATTTATAATATGTGGTTCCTATAATTTATACATAAAAAAATCATATTTGTATGCTATAGCAAAGTTTGCATAATTGCGCTACATAGCAAATATAGAAACTGTATAATTCGCTATATAAATATACAGTTGAAGCAAATTGTATAAAATGAAGTGTATAAAACAAGAAAGAGAAAGACACTTGCGCAGAGAACTGTATAAAAACGAAGTGTATAAAACAAATTGAATTATTATAAGTGTATAAAACGATTATATTTAATTTGAATATGTATAAAATGAGAAAGAGTGAAAGACAAAAGATACTTGACAAGGAATATACAATTGAATCGAATTGTATAAAATGAGAAAGAGAGAAATTAGATACAATTTGAAAATTGTATAAAACGAGAAAGAGAGAGAAAAAAGAAACTGGGCAGGGGAGTATTTTTATTGTTTAATTATAAGTGTATAGGACGACAATATATGTACTTGCATGTGTATACACAATTTTCTCACGCTTTATATAAACAGAAGCGCAATTTATACATTTTGCTTCTGTTTGTATAAGTGAGAAAGACAAGGGTGGCGAGCACGATCTGGAAGAGTGGTGAGCAATATCTGGAAGAGGGGAGAGAACGGAACAAAAATATATACAATTTTCTTTGCTTTATACAGTTAGAAACAATTTTTGTATACTTGTGTTTGTATAAAAAGCGAGGAAGCGAGCGAGAGATTTGAGGAGAGTGGCGAGCGAGATATTTGGGAGAGAAACGCCTAGCAATTTTTTTGCAAACATGAGCAAGAGATTGGAGGTGAGTAGCGAGCGAGATATATGGGAGAGAGGCGCTTAACAATTTTTTACAAACGTTTGCTATGGAGCACAATTAAATAAAACCATAACTACTCCATTTATTTTAGATTATTAGTTTACTATTATATATACAATTTTCCCTTAAAAATAAGATAGCACTAACTTCTAGCTACTATAACTCAACTGCTAAGGATTCTTCTGTCTTTATTCAATCAACTATCATACGTTAAAAGTCTATCAATTAAAATACTAACGAATGAATAAAGGAAAATAATAACATCCATTGAAAAATTCAGAAATTTTATTTAGGACGTTTAAGAAATATATATATAAAAAATTTGTGATCTATATACTTTTTGCATAATTTTTGCTATGTATATATATTAGTATACATACCCGTGCATTGCGCGGTCAATATTAAAGAAACTATTTATAGAAACCTGTTGTATTATTTGTTTTGAGTATATTAAATATAATTATTTTAATTAAAAAAAATATGTAATGGTGCTATATACTTTTATCACTAAATTATAATGTATTAATACATATTTTTATCTTAATTTATAACATAATTATAGTAAATTAGGATAAATTAATATCGATCATTGAGTATGAATACTACATGTTCTTTAAATGTGAATGTTAAAGAAAATGGATAATGCCCAAATACCCCCTCAACCTATGCCCGAAATCTCAGAGACACACTTATACTATACTAAGGTCCTATTACCCCCTGAACTTATTTTATTAATAATTTTTTACCCTTTTTTAGCTTACGTGGCACTATCTTGTGGGACCAACGATGGTTGACTTTTTTTTTCGAACTAGTGCCACGTAGGCTAAAAAGGGGTAGAAAATTACATATAAAATAAGTTCATGGGGGTAATAGGACCTTATTATAGTATAAGTGTGTCTCTGGGATTTCGGGCATAGGTTAAGAAGGTACTTGGGTATTTTCCCTAAAGAAAATATAACTATTTTTATCGAAGTTTTTAAGCAAAAAAATCTTCATATCCTTAGGAAATTTTTTTATATTATTGTCTATTCATTTAAATAAAATTATCAATATGTTGTTAATCAAAATTTGTAATTGCATTTCCCAGCTATTTCTTAATTTCATTATGATTTAAATTTTTTAATAAAATAAAACTCTATCAAACATATTAATACGTCAACCTAGCTAATCAAGAACCAACGAAATTTCATAGATATAACTTTATTTGATTAACAATAAAGAGGATTTCATCTTTTTGATATTTTTAATTAGAATATTGGACATTGAACGAAAAAATATCAAAGGTTTTAAATAGAATTTATCGTAATAATTAAACAAGTTGTGTCAAATTTAATTTGAAAGAATCAAAAGTATTTTTGTCCAGTTCTCTATCAACCAACAATTTAAAATAAGTGTTTATCAGAATTGAATCGATGGTTACTGATATTTATCGATAAGCATAAAGTAGATATCATGATTAAAATAATAATAATGCGTAAAATTCCATATACTTGAAGGAAAGTTGAGAATTTTTAAAAAAATAAGTGATTTTAGAAATGTGAAATTGTGGGAGTACTGTATTGAAAAGTTGAATATCCTTAAATTTTAATTTATTTATTCATAAAATAGAACTCCTTTTTTAGTTTAAGTTTTAGTATGTAAAAATAAAATTTGTTTTGGTGGGTTACAAATTCTCTTTTAAAACATATTTAATGTTATATTAAATATATCAGTGTATTATAGTTTTTTACATCTTATATTATAGATTAGATATTAATATTAACAATATTAAATATAAATTTTATACTAAAGACATAGATTAGTTAAAATTGTACTTCAAAGAAAATTAAATAAATTGGCGGTTCTTTATATTTTGGTATTTGTGACTGTAATCTTTTAAAATTTATTAAATATAAATTTATAAAATGATTCGGATTATATTGAATTCATTAATATATTAATCCAAATAAATATTGTGGATTGATATAATTGAGTTAAATATTTAAGTCCAATAAATATGGATTTAATCAAAGTCTAAATTAATTGATTTGGGCTACATTGGATGAACCCAATTTGTTAAACCCAATCTCATCTCATTCTAGAGCCCATCTTGGCGCCACGTGTGCAGATGATGTGGCATGCCAAGTCAAATAAGAAAACAAATAGAATCATGACATGTGTCAAAGATGACAAGCCCGCTCCATAAAGCCCAAATGCCATGTCACTTTAATCTGATTGACTGAATGAAATCCTATTCCAATCGCAACTCCTCTATTCTAAAACTATAAATAGGGGTCCTCATAATTCAGAAAAGAGACAGAAAATTCTAAACAAGAAGCTAGAGAAACTCTGTGGTACAAACACCATTTAATTCTCTACAAAGCTACAAGTTTAAGAATTCAAACATTCAAGTTCAAGAACGATCAAGATCAAGACCACCAAATTCAAGAACAAGATCGAAGCCCTTGAGTTCAAAAGAAAGTCAAGATCAAGATAAAGTTCAAGTTCAAGTTCATCATAGATTCAAGAACAAGCTTTAAAGCCCTTGAATTTATATTTGAAAAGGCGAATTCAGAGGAATTATAGAGATTGTAACACTCGCACTTGAAATAATAAAATCAATTGTTGCTATAATTTTCCGTTCTTGATTATTATTTTCTCGACGCGAATTTTATTGTCTAACAAATTTTGGCACGCCTAGTGGGACAATCTCTACCTCTAATCTCAACTTTTCAAACGTCAAAGAATATCAAGATGACTTCCATGAACAACAACTCTCGATCAACCTCCTCTAAGGTCGCTAGCTCTAAGTTCTCTACTGAAGTTGAAGATATCCTTGGAGTTACCTTTGGAAGTTTTGGAGTTGTTACGAGAAGCAAGGCTGCTACACTAAGGAAACAAACACTTCAAGTGTCATCTGCATCAACTCCTGTTTTTGGGTCTTCGACTCCAAAAGGAGCAAGTTGTAACGACCTGTTTAGTCGTTTTGAGCAACAGATTTTATTTCTGGAAAAACAGGCTGAGGAGACGGACCCCACGACGGACCGTCATGGGCACGACGGACCGTCGCAAGGTCTCGTTTTAAAACACTTAGAAAATCTGAAATTGGGTACTAAAAATCGACTCTCTGAACTTCATAACGGAATGGCAGGACGAACCGTCACAGACTCTTCAGAGAAATTGAGTCTCTGAACTCTGTGACGGGGCAGCAGGACGGACCGTCGCAGGCGCGACAGGCCGTCACAGGCGCGACGGGCCGTCACAGGCTGCGTAAATCCCAGTCTGAGTCGGAAATCCTCAATTGTTTTAAGGGACGTTTTTGACTATTCCTGCTTTAATTATAAAGTTAGTGGGTTAATGTTAACAAGTCTAATTACTTGGGGGTTAAAAGAGGTAACCATAACTTAATTAGTGGGTTATTATTGCCATCTTTTATTCTTAATTATATACTAATTAGGGTAAAAGAAAGATGGTTGGAATAAGAAAATTTGAAAGCACAAGAGAGGGAGAAAACGAACGAACAGGGAGAGAAGAAGAACAAAGCTTTGGGAATTTGCTTGCTTGATCACTAGTCTTCGGTGGAGGTAGGTTATAGCTTCTCTTACGATATTCGTAGTAAACTCTTAATAGCGAATGATATGCATTGATAATATTGTAAACCCTGCTATGTGCTTAATTGTATGCTTGCATGAATGTAAATATATAATTGTGATTATATAAGCATGATGAAATTATTGAATCCCAAATATTGTAATACCCTAATCTCTTTGTTAATGATGAGACCTTGGTATAAAGAAGGCGTGATGAACTAAAATAATGGGATTGATGATGCCTTGGTAAGAAAGAAGGCTTGATGAATTGATAGAAGGAGATTAGGGGATCGGGTGTCACGAACCGACACGTAGATTTAGGGGATCGGATGTCACGAACCGACACATAGATATAGGGGATCGGGTGTCACGAACCAACACATAGATTTAGGAGATCGAGTGTCACGAACCGGCACGTAGATTTAGGGGATTGGGTGTCACGAACCGAAACGTAGATTTAGGGGATCGGGTGTCACGAACCGACACGTAGATTTAGAGGATCGGGTGTCACGAACCGACACGTAGATTTAGGGGATCGGAGTGTCACGTTCTGACACATAGTAATAGGGGATCGGAGTGTCACGTATCGACACATAAGGATTAATGAATATGAGGGAGCGGAGTGTCACGTACCGACACAAGAGAAATAAAGATAATGAATCTTGAAAGATGTTAATATACTCAATCTAATGAACATAATTCCCAAATGAGTATGGTATTGAGGCTTGAGTCCTCATGTGTGAACTTGACGACAATTGTTAATGATATAGTACTTGCTGTTGCTACATGTTGAGTATCATGGTTGATTTTATGATATTACTTGGTATATATTGATTTCTATTTTGAGTTGGCCGATGATATCTACTTAGTACCCGTGTTTTGTACTGACCCCTACTTTTATGTTTTCTTCTTGTTTATTTGTGGAGTGCAGCAAACGTGCCGTCATCTTCGACTCAACAGTAACTCTAGCCAGTCTTCATTACTCCGGATATCAGGGTGAGCTAATGCTTCTAGCTTTGACTGGATCTTCCTCATCATGTCTTGATGCCTTGAAGTTCCGGCATGGACTAGCTTTTATGTATTTTTAGCTTCTTAGAAACTCTTAGATTTAGTAGTTTGAAGTAGATGTTCTTGTGATGATGACTTCCAGATTTTGGGGATAATAATAGTTATTGATTTTATTAATGAGTTTAAGTCTTTCGCATTACTTTCTGTTGATATTATATTGAAATGTTAAGGTTTAGATTGGTTGGTTCGCTCACATAGGAGGGTAAGTGTGGGTGCCAGTCGCGGCCCGGATTTGGGTCGTGACAAACTTGGTATCAGAGCATTAGGTTCGTTGGTCTCATCACACAAGAACGAGTCTAGTAGTGTCTTAAGGAACGGTAGGGGGACGCCTTTACTTTTCTTTGAGAGGCTATAAGACTTTAGGAAAATTCCATTCTTTCATTCTTTCTTTCGTGCTATTACTTGGATCCAATTGGTATCTAGGTGATACAAATTGGTATCTGACCATCTTCACTCTATTTCGCAGATGGTTAGAACTAGAGCGACAACCGCGCCAACACCAGCACCGGCGGGACAGGGTGCGTCTGAACCAGCCACTGGGGCTATAGCTAGAGGAAGAGTAGCGGCAAGAGGCCGTGGAAGAGGTCGTGGGAGGACGTCCTCTAGAGGAAGAGGACGAGCACCTAGCCTTTCTGATACTAGGGCGGTGACTCCTCCACCGACTGAGGAAGTGGTAAGAGAGGGTGAGGAAGGGGAGAATGAACAAGTGCAAAATGAGGAATTGCCACCTCAACCTACCCCAGAGATGATCAATCAGGTTCTCGCTTATCTTAGTGGGTTGTCTGATCAGGGTCAGGCCCCTCCAGTGTTTTCTGCACCAACACCTCCGGTTTCAGAGGTACAACATGCAGCCACTATGGCTCCTCGTATGGATGCCTCATTGGACATAGGCACGTTTCCACGTCTGACTACTGGGCCTATAATGACAAATGATCAGCATGAACTTTTCAGTAAGTTCTTGAAATTGAAACCTCCAGTCTTCAAGGGTGCTGAATCTGAGGATGCTTACGATTTTCTGGTTGACTGTCATGAGCTACTACACAAGATGGGTATAGTAGAATGGTTTGGTGTTGAGTTCGTGAGTTATCAGTTTCAAGGGAACGCCAAAATGTGGTGGCGGTCACATGTTGAGTGTCAACCAACAGAGGCACCACCTATGACTTGGGCCTCATTCTCTAGCTTGTTTATAGAGAAGTATATCCCCCGAACTTTGAGGGATAGGAAAAGGGATGAGTTCTTGAGCCTAAATCAAGGTAGGATGTCGGTCAATGCATATGAGGCTAAGTTTCGTGCACTATCCAGATATGCCACCCAACTTTGTTTCAGTCTACAAGAGCGGATTCGTCATTTTGTGAAGGGGTTGAGGTCAGCGTTGCGGATTTCAGCCTTACAGGTAGCGGCTACGGCAAAATCCTTCCAAGAAGTGGTAGATTTCGTGGTAGAGGTGAAAGGAGTGAAGCTAGATGAATTCACCATGGCATCGACATCAAAAAGGTTTCGAAAGGGAGGTGAGTTTAGTTGTTCTTACTCTAGAGGACAGGGTTCCGGAGGTTACTCAGTTCGACCCATTCAGTCTTCACTACAGACTGTAGTTGGGGGGTCCACCTCAGACCGGTCAACACTTCTCTGAGAGACCTATGCTTGACTCCAGAGAGTGTTATGGATGTGGGGAGACTGGACATATTTGGAGGAATTGTCCAAAACAGAGTTATAGACCCCCAATGGCTAGAGGTAGAGGTGGTCATGGTAGAGGCCGTTATTCTGGAGGACGTGGTGGTCGAGGTAATGGTGGTCACCAAAATGGCCGAGGTGATGGGCAAACTGGAGCCACTAAATCACAACATGGTAGGGGAAATGGACAGACAAACGATAGGTCCCATTGTTACGCTTTCCCTGGGCGGTCTGAAGCGGAGGCATCTGATGTTGTCATCACAGGTAATCTTCTGGTTTGTGATTGCATGGCTTTTGTATTGTTTGATCCTGGATCCACATTTTCTTATGTATCTTCCTCATTTGCTAATGGTCTAAATTTACATTGTGAATTACTTGATATGCCTATTCGTGTTTCTACTCCGGTGGGTGAATCTGTGGAAGTTGAAAAGGTATATAGGTCTTGTTTGGTGAACTTTGTTGGGAGCAACACTTATGTAGATTTGGTTATCTTAGAAATGGATGATTTTGATGTAATTCTGGGTATGACTTGGCTTTCTCCGCAATTTGTGATCTTGGATTGTAATGCTAAAACGGTGACGTTAGCCAAGCATGGGACAGATCCGTTAGTGTGGGAGGGTGACTACACTTCCAATCCGGTGCGTATCATCTCCTTTCTTCGTGCTAAAAAAATGGTTAGTAAAGGGTGTTTAGCTTTCTTGGCACATCTTAAGGATGACACTACCCAAGTACCTTCGATTGGGTCGGTTTCGGTGGTCCGTGAGTTTTCTGGATGTGTTCCCTGCGGATCTTTCTGGTATGCCACCAGATAGGGATATTGACTTCTGTATTGATCTTGAACCGGGTACTCGCCCCATTTTTATACCCCCTTATAGAATGGCTCCTGCGGAGTTAAGAGAGTTAAAAGCCCAACTTCAAGAGTTGTTGAGCAAAGGCTTCATTAGATAAAGTGCATCTCCTTGGGGTGATCTGGTTTTGTTTGTAAAGAAGAAGGATGGGAGTTTTCGGATGTGCATAGACTACCGGCAGTTGAACAAGGTAACCATAAAGAACAAGTATCCTCTTCCTCGCATTGATGACTTGTTCGATCAGTTACAAGGTGCTTGTGTCTTCTCTAAGATTGACTTGAGATCCGGTTAACATCAATTGAAGATACGGGCAACAGATGTGCCAAAGACTGCTTTTAGAACCAGGTATGGGCATTACGAATTTGTAGTGATGTCTTTTGGTCTTACGAATGCCCCTGCTGCATTCATGAGTTTGATGAACGGGATTTTTAAGCCATATTTGGATCTCTTTGTGATCGTATTTATTGATGATATACTGATATACTCTAAAAGAAAGGAGGAACATGAGGAGCATTTGAGAATGGTATTGGAAATGTTGAGGGAGAAAAAGCTTTATGCCAAGTTCTCTAAGTGTGAGTTTTGGATAGATGCAGTGTCCTTCTTGGGGCACGTGGTTTCTAAGGATGGAGTGATGGTGGATCCTTCTAAGATTGAGACAGTGAAGAATTGGGTAAGACCTACTAATGTGTCAGAAATAAGGAGCTTTGTTTGGTTAGCTAGCTACTACCGCCGATTTGTCAAGGGATTCTCTTCTATTGCTTCCCAACTGACGAACTTGACTAAGCAAAATGTTCCATTTGTATGGTCGGATGAGTGTGAGGAAAGCTTTCAGAAGCTCAAGACTCTGTTGACTACTGCACCAATTCTCACCTTGCCAGTGGAAGGTAAGAATTTCATTGTCTATTGTGATACATCCTATTCGGGTTTGGATGCAGTGCTAATGCAAGAGAAGAATGTGATTGCTTATGCTTCAAGACAATTAAAAGTGCATGAACGTAACTATCCAACTCATGATTTGGAATTGGCCGCGGTAGTGTTTGCATTAAAGCAATGGAGACACTATTTATATGGGGTTAAGTGTGAGGTCTATACGGATCATCGTAGCCTACAGTATGTATTTACTAAGAAAGATTTGAACTTGAGACAGAGGAGATGGATGGAACTACTGAAGAACTACGACATCACTATTTTGTATCATCCGGGGAAGGCGAATGTTGTAGCGGATGCTTTAAGTAGAAAGGCGGGAAGCATGGGAAGTCTGGCTCACTTGCAAGCTTCTAGACACCCATTGGCTAGAGAAGTTCAGATTCTGGCTAACGACCTTATGAGATTAGAAGTAAATGAGAAGGGAGGATTGTTGGCTTGTGTGGAGGCAAGATCTTCCTTTCTTGACAAGATTAAGGGAAGACAGTTTGATGATGACAAACTGCGCAGAATCAAAGATAAGGTATTGCGAGGAGAGGCTAAGGAAGCATAAATCGATGAGGAAGGTGATTTGAGGATCAAGGGAAGGGTATGTGTACCCCGCGTCGATGATTTGATCAACACTATTCTAACAGAGGCTCATAGTTCAAGGTATTCGACACATCCGGGTGCAACCAAGATGTACCGTGACCTAAAGCAACACTTTTGGTGGAGTAGAATGAAGCGTGATATTGTGGATTTTATTGCCAAATGTCCAAACTGTCAACAAGTAAAGTATGAACACCAAAGGCCCGGAGGAACACTTCAGAGAATGCCCATTCCTGAATGGAAGTGGGAAAGGATTGCAATGGACTTCGTGGTTGGTCTTCCAAAGACAATGGGTAAGTATGACTCTATTTGGGTGATTATTGATAGGTTAACTAAGTCTGCTCATTTCATTCCGGTCAAGGTGACTTACAATGCAGAGAAGTTAGCCAAAATCTATGTCTCAGAAATTGTTCGGTTACATGGGGTTCCACTCTCCATCATATCAGATAGAGGTACGCAGTTTACTTCTAAGTTTTGGAAAACATTGCATGCGGAATTAGGTACTAGGTTGGACCTTAGTACTGCGTTCCATCCTCAGACAGATGGTCAGTCTGAGCGAACGATTCAAGTGTTGGAGGATATGCTTCGTGCATGTGCGATAGAATTTGGTGGTCAGTGGGATAGCTTCTTACCCTTAGTAGAGTTCTCCTACAACAATAGCTATCACTCAAGCATTGATATGGCCCCATTTGAGGCACTATATGGGAGAAGATGTAGGTCTCCCATTGGGTGGTTTGATGTATTTGAAGTTAGACCTTGGGGTACTGACCTTCTGAGGGAATCGTTAGATAAAGTAAAATCTATTCAAGAAAAGCTTCTAGTGGCGCAAAGTAGACAGAAGGAGTATGCAGACCGGAAGGTTAGAGACTTTGAGTTTATGGAGGGTGAACAAGTCTTGTTGAAGGTTTCGCCAATGAAAGGGGTGATGCGGTTTGGTAAGCGAGGTAAACTTAGCCCAAGGTATATTGGTCCATTTGAAATACTTAAGCGAGTAGGGGAGGTGGCTTATGAGTTAGCCTTGCCTCCAGGGCTGTCCGGAGTGCATCCGGTATTCCATGTGTCGATGTTGAAAAGATACCATGGGGATGGAAACTACATTATCCGTTGGGATTCAGTTTTGCTTGATGAGAATTTGTCTTATGAGGAGGAACCTGTTGCCATTCTAGATAGAGAAATTCGCAAGTTGAGATCAAGGGAGATTGCATCCATCAAAGTTCAATTGAAGAATCGACCCGTTGAAGAAGCCACTTGGGAGAAGGAGGCAGATATGCGAGAAAGATACCCACATCTGTTTACAGATTCAGGTACTCCTTTTCGCCCTTGTTTTCCTTCTTGTGATCGTTTGGGGACGAACGATGGGTAAATTGGTATCTATTGTAATGACCTGTTTAGTCGTTTTGAGCAGCAGATTTTATTTCTGGAAAAACAGGCTGAGGCGACGGACCCCACGACAGACCGTCAAGGGCACGACGGACCGTCGCAGGGTCTCGTTTCAAAACACTTAGAAAATCTGAAATTGGGTACTGAAAATCGACTCTCTGAACTTCGTAACGGAATGGTAGGACGAACCGTCACAGGTGTGACGGACCGTCACAGGTGTGACGGACCGTCACAGACTCTTCAGAGAAATTGAGTCTCTGAACTCTGTGACGGGGCAGCAGGACGGACCGTCGCAAGCGCGACGGGCCGTCACTGACTGCGTAAATTCCAGTCTTAGTCGGAATTCCTCAATTGTTTTAAGGGACGTTTTTGACTATTCCTGCTTTAATTATAAAGTTAGTGGGTTAATGTTAACAAGTCTAATTACTTGGGGGTTAAAAGAGGTAACCTTAAGTTAATTAGTGGGTTATTATTGCCATCTTTTATTCTTAATTATATTCTAATTAGGGTAAAAGAAAGAAGGTTGGAATAAGAAAATTTGAAAGCACAAGAGAGGGAGAAAACGAACGAATAGGGAGAGAAGAAGAACAAAGCTTTGGGAATTTGCTTGCTTGATAACTAGTCTTCGGTGGAGGTAGGTTATGGATTCTCTTACGATATTCGTAGTAAACTCTTAATAGCGAATGATATGTATTGATAATATTGTAAACCCTGCTATGTCCTTAATTGTATGCTTGCATGAATGTAAATATATAATTGTGATTATATAACCATGATGAAGTTATTGAATCCCAAATCTTGTAAAACCCTAATCTCTTTGTTAATGATGAGGCCTTGGTATAAAGAAGGCGTGATGAACTAAAATAATGGGATTGATGATGCCTTGGTAAGAAAGAAGGCTTGATGAATTGATAGAAGGAGATTAGGGGATCGGGTGTCACAAACCGACACGTAGATTTAGGGGATCGGGTGTCACGAACCGACACGTAGATTTAGGGGATCGGGTGTCACGAACCGACACGTAGATTTAGGGGATCGGGTGTCACGAATCGACACGTAGATTTAGGGGATCGGGTGTCACGAACCGACACGTAGATTTAGGTGATCACGAACCGACACGTAGATTTAGGGGATCGGATTGTCACGTTCCGACACATAGTAGTAGGGGATCGGAGTGTCACGTTTCCGACAAAAGAGGATTAATGAATATGAGGGAGCGGAGTGTGACGTACCGACACAAGAGAAATAAAGATAATGAATCTTGAAAGATGTTAATATACTCAATCTAATGAACATAATTCCCAAATGAGTATGGTATTGAGGATTGAGTCCTCATGTGTGAACTTGACGGTAATTGTTAATGATATAGTACTTGCTGTTGCTACATGTTGAGTATCATGGTTGATTTTATGATATTACTTGGTATATATTGATTTCTATTTTGAGTTGGCGATGATATCTACTCAGTACCCGTGTTTTGTACTGACCCCTACTTTTATGTTTTCTTCTTGTTTATTTGTGGAGTGCAGCAAACATGCCGTCATCTTCGACTCAACAGTAACTCTAGCCAGTCTTCATTACTCCGGATATCAGGGTGAGCTGATGCTTCTAGCTTGGACTTGATCTTCCTCTTCATGTCTTGATTCCTTGAATTTCCGGCATGGACTAGCTTTTATGTATTTTTAGCTTCTTAGAAACTCTTAGATTTAGTAGTTTGAAGTACATGTTCTTGTGATGATGACTTCCAGATTTTGGGGATAATAATAGTTATTGATTTTATTAATGAGTTTAAGTCTTCCGCATTACTTTCTATTGATATTATATTGAAATGTTAAGGTTTAGATTGGTTGGTTCGCTCACATAGGAGGGTAAGTGTGGGTGCCAGTCGCGGCCCGGACTTGGGTCGTGACACAAGTTCCTCCACAAATTCTCTAGACGAAGGAAGTAGTGTTGCTGAAATGATCAAAAAGACATTGGCTCTACTTGAGCAATCTGGTTCCAAGAACTCTACCACAAGGGAGAACTGTGATTCAACTTGTGAATCATCTCCGCGTATATCGCGTAATGTGAGTCCACTGAAAATTAACTTACGCGACAATCCATGTTACTTGCCTGCTTCTCCGATGATCATGCAAACGATGGTCACTATTGCTTCCTCTCCTGAGGAACAACTCGCAAATCTGATGAAGTTGGTTGAAGGATTAACGAAGCATGTACAACACCAAGAATCTCGAATTGACAAGTTGATGGACAGGATAGAAGGACTTTTAGATAGAGATGCGAGACATGCACCTGGAAAGGGCATTGAAGTTCAAGAAATCGCAGATCCTGCTAAGAAAGCCTCGTTTGTTAAAGAGATGCCAGTTTCTTCTGAAGGAATGATCCCGCTCGATCGCTTGAAGGAGTTTATTGAAGGAACTATCAAAGATAAGTATGAAGTCTCCACCAAGTCTTCTCATATGTATGCTAAGCCATACACTGCTAGGATTGATAACTTTAAAATGCCTGCTGGTTATCAACCTCCCAAATTTCAACAATTTGAGGGAAAAGGAAATCCGAAACAACATGTCGCACACTTCTTGGAGACATGTAATAATGCTGGAACATATGGAGACTATCTTGTCAAACAGTTTGTCCACTCTCTAAAAGGAAATGCCTTTGATTGGTACACGGATCTCGAACCTAACTCTATTCATAGTTGGGAGCAACTAGAACATGAGTTTTTCAATCGCTTCTATAGCACAAGGCGCACAGTGAGCATGGTAGAACTCACGAATACTCGCCAAAGGAAGGATGAACCGGTCATTGATTTCATAAATCGATGGAGGAACGCGAGCCTAAATTGCAAGGACAGGCTTAGTGAAGCTTCTTCAATCGAAATGTGTATTCAAGGAATGCACTGGGACCTTCTTTACATCTTGCAAGGAATAAAACCAAAATCTTTCGAGGATTTAGCTACTCGCGCTCATGATATGGAGTTGAGCATGACATCTGCCGGAAAAGATATGACTATTGTCCATGATCCTCGCAAAGGAAGGGACAAATAGGAACCCAAGAGGTGGAGCAAGTTTCTGCCCAAAAATGACAACAAAGAATCCATGAGTGTAAATGTGTCACCCGCAAAGTTCACCAGGAATGAGGGCATAAGAGAAAATGTGAGAACGACTTTCCAAGCACGTTCAAATCAAAAGTCGACGCTAAGGGAGATGCAAGGAAAAAAGTATCCCTTCTTGGATTCTGACGTATCTGAAATTTTTGATAAATTACTTGAGTTAAAGCTCATTGACTTGCCAGAGATGAAGCGACCCGATGATGTTGGAAAAACTGATGACCCAAATTATTGCAAGTATCACAGACTTGTGAGTTATCCTCTTGAAAAATGTTTTGTCTTTAAGGATAGAGTGATGCGATTGGTAAACGAAAATAAAATTATCCTTGATGATGAGAAGGCTAGTTCTAACCATCTATCACGTTTGGGTCATTGGATCCAATCCAAATGTATATCTCTGAAAAGCATGAAGAAAAGCCAGTAGAACAGGACATTGACTTAGATGGTAATGAGGGTTGGATTCTTGTAACTAGGCGAAGACGCAACAAGTCAAGCTTACGAAAAGATTTATCCGAGCAACCGGTTAGAGGAAAAATGGTGAAAAAATAAGAGAAGCAAATATCAATCAGGCGCCCCAAAAGGGCAAAGGTTGAAGGGCATCACTACCAAAAACCTCGACGTCATGTGACTCTAGAGGAATTCTTGTCAAGCTCATTCGACACAAAGTCTACTCAAGGCAATGTCGAGGAATCATGTTTCAATGTGGATAAAGAACAAACAATGAAGGTGCCTCCTACTGTAAAAGAAGGAACAACGAGTGAATCCTCACCAAAAATGTCTCCTGGGGAAGAAGAAAAAGAAACAAGGGAAATCTCAGAAATGATGTCTCTTTCATCTTCTGAAAAATCTATTGAACTTTCTTTCCAAGAAGCACATGCATGTGATACTAAAATCACATTTACAGATAACAATCTTCTATTTGGTGAAGCACTACACAATCGTCCTTTGTATATGGTGGGCCATGTGCTAGAGAAGAAAATAAATAGAATCTTAATAGATGAAGGATCTGGAGTCAACATTTTACCTATCCACACATTGAAGGAACTTGGCATCACGACTGGGGAACTTAGTGAAAGTCGTCTGTTGATACAAGGATTTAATCAAGGCGGGCAGAGGTCCATATGCTCTATTAAATTAGAGATCCACATGGGAGATTTGAGATCAAGCGCATGGATGCATGTGATTGACGCAAAGACATCATACAATATATTACTTGGTAGGCCTTGGGTACATGAGAATAGAGTTGTCTCATCTTCTTACTATCAATGTTTGAAATATCTTGAAGGTGGAATTTAAAGAAAGATAGTTGCAGATGATAATCCTTTCACCGAAGTGGAGACACACTTTGCGGATGTGAAATTCTATATGAGAAGTTATGTTGTTAAAGGGGTCAAATCCAATGATGTCAAATCAATCAAGATTGATAATATCGTAAGCAAAAGAATTGATGCAGCTATCGAAAAGGTGAAAATAGACACTAAAGACTCTTGTCCCATCCTTAATGAAGGGAAGATCATGTCTTCAAAAAAGAAGCAGACTTCTAGGTTTTGCTATGTTCCAAAAGCGAAGAAAGAACAAGATCAACCATTTAACCTTGAAGAAAATGCATTAAGAGGTCTAACTCTTCCTATCAGGCGGATTGATGCAATAAACTTGTCTTCTAAGTTGCCAGAAAAGTTAGTCGCTCAAGATCAAGTGCTAGATATGGCTCTCCCTACAAATCGCACAAGAGAAGGTTTTGATCCCAATGCCTACAAGTTATTTGTGAAGGCAGGATACAACCCTAGCGAGCCATCAGCACTAGGGAAACTCCCATCAAAAGATACAACTAGGATGAGGCGACGAGTTGAACTTATGGTTTCCTATAAAGAGGAACTCAAGGCAAAGGTTTATACTGTGGTTTACACCAAAGAGCTCGAGGAAGATGAAGAAATTGTAGGTTCCTCAAATCATGTTACAATCCAAAATGAGTACGATTCTTTGCCTCAAAAGAAGATTGTGGAAGAGGTAGAAGATATTGTCTCGTGTTGTCATATATCAGTCAATGACATGATCCTGTGGAAGAGGAAGATGCTAAAGATGCTCCTCCAGAACTTGAAGAAGGAGTAAAGATCACAATAGATCCTTTGAAGGAAGTTAACCTTGGCACTGATGAAGATCCGAAGCCAACTTACTTGAGTGCATTTCTAGAAATTGATGAAGAAGTCGCTTACATGAATATACTCAAAGAATGTAGAGATATATTCACTTGGAGCTACAAAGAAATGCCTGGATTGAATCCTAGAGTAGCGGTCCATCAATTTGCAGTAAAAAATGGTTCTCGTCAAGTTAAACAAGCTCAAAGACGTTTTAGACCAGACTTGATTCCATTGATATAAAATGAAGTTAACAAACTCATTGAGGCAGGCTTTATTCGTGAGGTCAAATACCCTACATGGATTTCAAGTATTGGTCCTGTGAGGAAGAAGAATGGTCAAATTCGAGTTTGTGTTGACTTTAGAGATCTCAATAATGCATGCCCTAAAGATGAGTTTCCTCTTCCCTTTCTAGAGTTGATGATTGATGCCACCACTGGTTATGAGTCAATGTCGTTCATGGATGGTTCTTCTGGATATAATCAAATCTGCATGTCACCCAAAGATGAAGAACTCACTGCATTTCGCACGCCAAAAGGTATTTATTGCTACAAAGTGATGCCATTTGGTTTAAAGAATGCTGGAGCCACATATCAAAGGGCTATGCAAAATATCTTTGACGACTTGCTCCATAAAAATGTTGAATGTTACGTTGATGATTTGGTAGTGAAGTCTAGGAAAAGGGGTGATCATTTGAAAGACTTAAGGATGGTGCTTGAGTTACTCCAAAGATATCAATTAAGGATGAATCCATTGAAATGTGCCTTCGGAGTTACTTCCGGCAAGTTCCTTGGATTTATTGTGAGACATCGAGGGATTGAAATTGATCAAGCCAAAGTCGATGCAATATCAAAGATGCCTGAACCTCGAGATATCCACGAGTTAAAAAATCTCCAAGGAAAGTTAGCCTACTTGAGAAGGTTCATCTCAAATCTAGCGGGGAGATGTCAACCATTCAGTCATCTCATGAAGAAAGGTGCTCCTTTTAATTGGGACCAAACATGTAGCGAAGCCTTTAAAAGTATCAAACAGTATCTAGCGAAACCTCCGGTTTTGGCAGCCCCTATACCTGGAAAACCATTGATACTCTACATTGCAGCACAAGAAAGGTCTGTTGGAGCCCTGTTAGCTCAAGAGAATAGTGAAGGCAAAGAAAATGCTCTTTATTACTTAAGTAGAACAATGACGCCAAATGAGCTAAATTATTCGCCAATTGAAAAGTTATGCTTGGCACTGGTCTTTACAATTCAAAAGATGAAGCATTATTTTCAAGCTCATGTTGTCCGCGTTATTTCTAGAGAAAATCCCATCAAGTTTGTTATGTCAAAAACTGTCCTTAGTGACCGACTAGCAAGATGGTACCTCCAATTCCAACAATTTGAGATTGTGTACATCCCTCAAAAATCCGTGAAGGGACAAGCACTAGCGGATTTCTTAGCAGACCATCCTATACCAAATGATTGGGAGTTAACTGATGAGTTTCCTGATGAAGATGCGATGTTAATTAAAGTTTAACCTCCTTAGAAAATGTACTTTGACGGGGCTGAACATCGCGGCGGAGCTGGTGCTGGCGTGGTGTTCATCACTTCACAAGAAGAGATTCTACCATTCTCTTTTACTCTAAAACAATGTTGCTCCAATAATGTCGCTGAATATCAAGCACTGATACTTGGACTTGAAATGGCCGTTGACATGAAACAGTTACATTTACAGGTCTTTGGTGACTCTCAATTGGTGATTAATCAACTCTTAGGAAATGATGAGGTAAAAAAGCCTGAATTGAGACCTTATCATGATTATGCTCAAAAGTTGATAAGATGGCTTTGGGATGTAACCCTTCAACATGTGCGTCGAACAGAGAATAAGAAAGCTGATGCATTGGCTACTCTAGCTTCAACGCTAACCCTTCCTGATCAAACGCAAGTAACTTTCTGTCAAAAATGGATAGTACCACCGTCAGATGAGGAAGAATATATTGAAAATAAGCTTGATCATATCGTCGCAATTGTTGAAGCTGCGAAGGAAGATTGGAGACAACCCATCATTGACTACCTATGTTATGGGATACTTCCAGAAAATCCAAGAAGAAGAACTGACATATGTCGTCGTGCACCTCGATTCCTTTACTACAAAGATACATTATATAGAAGATCATTTGAGGGTATATTATTACGATGTTTGGGAGAGGAAGAAACAATTCAAGCCCTGCAAGAAGCACACTCAGGAGTATGTGGATCATATCAATCTGGACCAAAACTTCATTTTCACATAAGGAGGATGGGGTATTACTGGCCAACCATGGTGAAAGATTGCTTATATTATGCCAGGAAATGCGATGCTTGTCAATTTCATGCAAATTTTATTCATCAGCCACCAGAAGTATTGCACCCAACCATCGCATCTCGGCCATTTGACGCTTGGGGACTGGATATTGTAGGACCATTACCAAAGTCTTCTGGTGGACACTTGTACATCTTGGCTGCAACTAATTACTTTTCAAAATGGGCTGAAGCTGTCGCTCTTAAAGAGGTGAAGAAAGAGAATGTTGCAAATTTTAACCGAGTAAATATTATCTATCACTTTGTCATCCCTCTCTATATAATAAAAGACAATGGCAAACCATTTGATAACAAGTTAATGAACAAGATTTGTGATCTTTTCGACTTTAAGCAACGTAAATCTTCTATGTACCATGCTGCCGCAAATGGTCTTGCTGAAGCATTCAATAAAACTCTATGCAACCTACTTAAGAAAGTTGTCTCCAAATCCAAACGGGATTGGCATAAAATAATGGAAGAAGTTTTGTGGGCATATAGGACAACATATCGCATACCAACTCAAGCAACACCATATTCACTTGCTTTTGGAGTTGAAGCAGTCCTACCACTCGAGCGTCAAAAACCCTCCTTAAGACTTGCTTTTCAAGAAGGGCTCACTGAGGAAGAAAATGCTCGATTGCGTCTTTCTGAGTTAGAAGCACTTGATGAAAAGAGATTAGAAGCCCAACAAAACCTTGAATGTTATCAAGCTCGTCTATCTCGTGCTTTTAATAAGAAGGTTCGCTTAAGGTGCTTTAAAGTTGGAGATCAAGTTCTCACAGTAAGAAGACCAATCATTACTTCGCACAAGTCTGGGGGCAAATTTACCTCAAAGTGGGATGGACCATATGTCGTACAAGAAGCATATTCAAATGGTGCTTACAAGCTTGTTGATGCTGATAGCTTAAGGATCGGTCCTATTAATGCCAAATTTCTAAAGAGATACTATCCTTGAAGGAAGATGATGCTCCTTAAGGTACGAGCCTAAACTGCATGTCACTCCTAGCCCACAAGAGTATAAACTGTGTACGGCACAACCACAAAAAAAAATCACTCAAATCCCCAGAACTACATTGTGACTTGATCCTCTTTATTGAGGTACGTAGGCGCTTAGAACCATGTTCTAAGTTCAGTTGCATGAGTGTCAAAAAAAATGTTCCCACTTGATCTATTGCATGAAAGTCAAAGCAATATATATTTTATTTTTATCTTATGTCTCATCAAACTTAAGACTTGCACGATGCATTGATTGGTTTATGGAAGGGGCGAACACTTATAAAATATGAATCTCTTATTAGTATGGTGGAAGTCTTTAAATTAGATCAAGTATGCAAATTGGAGTCTTTATATTCTTCGAGTTTATTATTTGAAGTATCCAAATTCTCTAAGTATACAGGTTGAAGTATTCAAATACTCTAAGTATGAAGGTAAGACTTCAAGTATATATGTAGAAGTCTCCAAATGCGTATGTAATCGAATTCCATGCCTAAAGGTGCGCGAGGTTCGTCCCTTTGCACCTTAAGCTAGCTTTGTTGCGGATTATCCCTCAATAGATCTTTGAATTTCTATGTTTTAAGGTGGACAAACTTGTCCCTTTGCACCTTAAGTTAGGCCTTTTCACGGATGTATACTTAAAAGAATCTTTTTAAATTTTCATGTCTTAAGGTGGACAATATTTGTCCTTTTGCACCTTAAGTTGACCTTTTCAGTGGTGTATATTTAAAAGGATCTTTAAATCTTATATGCCTTAAGGTGGAAGATATTTGTCCCTTTGCACCTTAATCTAGCTTTGTTGCGAGCTTATCCTTCAACGAATCTTTAAATTTCTATGCCTTAAGGTGGACAAACTTGTCCCTTTGCACCTTAAGCTAGAGTTCCGACGGATTTATCTTTAAAAGGATCTTTAAATTTCCATGTCTTAAGGTGGACAATATTTGTTCCTTTGCACCTTAAACTGGTCTTTTCACGGGTTTATCCTGTCTCAAGTTGGTTAAGCATTCAGGACCTTGTAACACCTTGAGTTTATCTTCAAGGCAGGAGCGTTACACGGTATCTTATTAAAGCTTCAAGTTGGTTAAACATTAGGAACCTTGTAACACCTTGAGATTATTTTCAAGGGGGGAGCATTACACGGTATCCTATTAAGCTTAAAGTTGGTCAAGCTTATCCTTCAACGAATCTTTAAATTTCTATGCCTTAAGGTGGACAAACTTTTCCCTTTGCACCTTAAGCTAGAGTTCCGACGGATTTATCTTTAAAAGGATCTTTAAATTTCCATGCCTTAAGGTGGACAATATTTGTCCCTTTGCACCTTGAACTGGTCTTTTCATGGGTTATCTTGTCTCAAGTTGGTTAAGCATTCAGGACCTTGTAACACCTTGAGGTTATCTTCAAGGCGGGAGCGCTACATGGTATCCTATTAAAGATTCAAGTTGGTCAATCATTCGGGACCTTGTAACACCTTGCGGTTATCTTCAAGGCGGGAGCGTTACATGGTATCCTATTAAAACATCAAGTTGATTAAGCATTCGGGACCTTGTAACACCTTGAGGTTATCTTCAAGGCGGGAGCGTTACACGGTATTTTAGTAAAGCTTCATGGTTAAGCAATCGGGACCTTGTAACACCTTGAGGTTTTCTTCAAGGCGGGAGCGTTACATGGTTTCTAGTAAAGCTTCATGGTCAAACATTCAGGACCTTGTAACACTTTGAGGTTATCTTCAAGGCGGGAGTGTTACATGGTATCCTATTAAAATGTAACGACCTGTTTAGTCGTTTGAGCAGCAGATTTTATTTCTGGAAAAACTGGCTGAGACAACGGAACCCACGACGGACCGTCGAGGGTGTCTCGTTCCAAAATACTTAGAATTCTGAAAATTGGGTACTGAAATCGACTCTCTGAACTTCGTGACAAAAGTGCAGGACGGACCGTCACAGGCATGACGGGCCGTCACAGAGTCTTAAATAAAAAATGAGTCTCTGAACTCTGTGACGGAGCAGCAGGACGGACCGTCGCTGGCACGACGGCCCGTCACAGGCTGCGTAATCCCAGGCGAGGTCGGATTTCTTTAAATGTTTTAAGGGACGTTTTGGACTATTCCTGCTATAATTATAAATTTAGTGGGTTAATGTTAATAATTTAACTACTTGAGGGTTAAAAGAGATAACCTTAAATTAGTTAATGGGTTAATTCACCATCTTTTATACTTAATTATATGCTAATTAGGGTAAAAGAAAGAGGGTTTGAATAAGAAAAAGAAAAGAACAGAAAGAGAGGGAAAGAGGGGATCGAACGAGAAAGAGGAGAAACGGGAAGAAGAACAAAGCTTTGGGAAATTGCTTGCTTGATCAAAATTCTTCAGTGGAAGTAGGTTATGGTTTTTTATGCTATTCGTAGTAAACTCTTAATAGCGAATGATATGTATTGGGTAGTGTTGTAAAGTCTTCTATATGCTTAATTGTATGCTTGCATGAATGTGATTATATAATTGTGATGAAATAAGCATGATGAAGCTATTGAATCCCAAATCTTGAAAACCCCTTGTTAATGATGATGCCTTGATATAAAAGAAGGCTTCATGAAGTAAAGTAATGAGATTGATGATGTCTTGGTATAAAAGAAGGCTTGATGAATTAATAGAATGAGGTTAGTGGATCGGGTGTCACGAACCGACACGTAGAATTAGGGAATCGGGTGTCACGAACCGACACATAGAATTAGGGGATCGGGTGTCATGAACCGACATGTAGAATTAGGGGATCGGGTGTCACGAATTGACACATAGAACTAGGGGATCGGAGTGTCACGTTCCGACACATAGTAGTAGGGGAGCGAAGTGTCACGTACCGACACAAGAATAAAGGTGATGAATCTTGAAAGATGTTAATATTCTCAATCTAATGAAACTAATTCCCAAATGAATATGGTATTGAGGCTTGAGTCCTCATGTGTGAACTTGGCGGTACTTATTAACGATCATAGTACTTGTTGTTGCTACATGTTGAGTAGTGTAGTTGATTTTATATTATTACTTGATATATATTGTTTTCTATTTTGAGTTGGCCGATGATATCTACTCAGTACCCGTGCTTTGTACAGACCCCTACTTGTATGCTTCTCTTCTTGTTATTTGTGGAGTGCAGCAAACGTGCCGTCGTCTTCAACTCAACCGTAATTCTAGCCAGTCTTCAATTACACCGGATTTCAGGGTGAGCTAATGCTTCTAGCTTGGACTGGGTCTTCCTCTTCATGTCTTGATGCCTTGAAGTTCCGGCATGGACTGGCTTTTACTTGTTTTAGCTTTTTAGAATACTCTTAGTTTAGTAATTAGATCATAGATGTTCTTGTGGTGATGACTTCCAGATTTTGGGGATAATAATAGTTATTGATTTTATTAATGAGTTTAAGTCTTCCGCATTACTTTCTGTTGATATTATATTGAAATGTTAAGGTTTAGATTGGTTGGTTCGCTCACATAGGAGGGTAAGTGTGGGTGCCAGTCGCGACCCGATTTGGGTCTTGACATAAAACTTCAAGTTGGTTAAGCCTTCGAGACCTTGTAACACCTTGAGGTTATCTTCAAGGCGGGAGCGTTTCACGGTATTTTAGTAAAGCTTCTTGGTTAAGCATCAGGGACATTGTAACACCCTGAGGTTATCTTCAAGGCGGGAGCGTTACACGGTATTCTAGTAAAAGCTTCAAGTTGGTTAAGCATTCGGGACCTTGTAAAACCTTGAGGTTATCTTCAAGGAGGGAGCGTTACACGGTATTCTAATAAAAGCTTCAGGTTGGTTAAGCATTCGGGACCTTGAAAAACCTTTAGGTTATTTTCAAGGCGGGAGCATTACACGGTATTCTAGTAAAGCATCAAGTTTGTTAAGCATTCGGGGCCATGGAACACCTTGAGAGTTTTATTTATTTATTTTGTTAAGGCATGACCGTTGAGCAAATTTTATGTGATAAATCCTTCCATTATGTAGCCTCCATAAAATATAAAATTCCTTTTGCTGATCTACAAGAAAAAAAAAAAGAAGGGAAATACAAGTAAAAGAGAGATTGTTACCTGTCAAGATGTTTGAGACTCGAAAGGTATTAAATCTTGAATCTTGGATGTGTTGTATACCTTTATGTCTAGATTAGAAATCACCAAGTGGATTGTGATTTCGCTGTTCCAACGTCAAGACACGAGATTTTTAGTAAGTCACACAAATCAGAAAAGTTTTAGCATGATAGAATCTAGAGCTAACTTCAAAAAATCATCTAGAAAGATTCTGAAGGTATTAAATTTTGAATTTTTGATATGTTAGAGATCAAAAAGTCTAGTTTCTGAAAAATTAAACGATTTATGATTTTGATTTTTCTACAATACGATATGAATTTTCTACGACGAACATGTCAGGCTGTAAAAAAAGTGACGAATTTTTAGCATGACAGAATCTAGAGCTAACTTCAAAAAATCATCTAAAAAGAAGCTGAAGGTAGTAAATTTTTAATTTCGGGTATGTTGGATATCTAAAAGTCTGATTTCTGAAAAATCAAACGGTTCATGATTTCAATTTTTCTACAATGAGATATGAATTTTCTCTGACGAACATGTCAGGCTGTAAAAACAGTGACGAATTTTTATCATGACAGAATCTAGAGCTAACTTCAAAAAAATCATTAAAAAAGATTCTGAACGTATTAAATTTTTAATTTCTGATATGTTAGAGATCTAAAAGTCTAGTTTCTGAAAAATCAAATGGTTCATGATTTTGATTTTTCTATAATGAGATATGAATTTTCTACGACAGACATGTCAAGCTGTAAAAAAGTGATGAAAATAAATAAAAAAAGAAGGAAAATTACCTTGAGTATGCCCTTTTTGTCGTAGGCTCACAATCTGTAATTGAAAATGAAATTATGGAGACAATGTATCTATTTATAGGTGTCATGTGGTGGGATAGAATCCTTCTCCTAGTTAAATTACAATTTCTTTTTGTCTTGGACAAGAAAACATAATATGAATATGAAATTGAGTAGGATTACAATTCCTAGTCCAATTACAATTCCTTTTTGGCATGGGAAATAAAACATAATATGAATATGAAATTTGGTAGGATTACAATTCCTAGTTCAATTACATTTTGTTTTTGGCTTGGACAATAAAACACAATATGAATATGAAATTGAGTAGGATTACAATTCCTAGTTCAATTACAATATCTTTTGGCTTGGGCAATAAAACATATATATGAATATGAAATTGAGTAGGATTACAATTGTTAATTCAATTATAATTCATTTTTAACTAAGGTGAATTTAGTAACCAGTTAATGCTTCAAGCCTAGTCTCTAAAAGATAAAATATCTCAACAAGACTTGAAGCAGGGAGCATTTGTAATCATTTAAAATTTATTAAATATAAATTTATAAAATGATTTGGATTATATTGAATTTATAAATATATTAATCCAAATAAATATTGTGGATTGATATAATTGAGTTAAATATTTAAGTCCAATAAATATGGATTTAATTAAAGTCTAAATTAATTGATTTGGGCTACATTGGATGAACCCAATTTGTTAAACCCAATCTCATCTCATTTCTAGAGCCCATCTGGGCGCCACGTGTGCAGATGATGTGGCGTGCCAAGTCAAATAAGAAAACCAATAGAATCATGACATGTGTCAAAGATGACAAGCCCGCTCCATAAAGCCCAAATGCCATGTCACTTCAATCTTATTGGCTGAACGGAATCCTATTCCAATCGCAACTCCTCTATTCTAAAACTATAAATAGGGGTCCTCATAATTCAGAAAAGAGACAGAAAATTCTAAACAAGAAGCTAGAGAAACTCTGTGGTACAAATGCCATTTAATTCTCTACAAAGCTACAAGTTTAAGAATTCAAGCATTCAAGTTCAAGAACGATCAAGATCAAGACCACTGAATTCAAGAACAAGCTCGAAGCCCTTGAGTTCAAATAAAAGTCAAGATCAAGATAAAGTTCAAGTTCAAGTTAATCGTAGATTCAAGAACAAGCTTTAAAGCCCTTGAATTTATATTTGAAAAGGCGAATTCAGAGGAATTATAGAGATTCTAACACTCACATTTGAAATAATAAAATTGATTGTTGCTGTAATTTTCCGTTCTTGATTATTTTTTTCTCGATGCGAATTTTATTGTCTACAGTGACTATAGTACAGATTTCATTCCCTCTTTGTTTGTTTTTAAAATAAAAACATATTAATGTTTAAAAAGAAGTAAAAAGAAACACGTGTGTGTTATGGTGCATAATTATTTTGTTTTTTTTTAAAATAACTATTTATTTATACTTTATAGTTTTTGTCTCTCATATTATATATTTTGAAAATAAATTCGTTATAGTGTTATCACATATAGTTTTGCCACTCCTATTATATATATAGACAAATTTTAGAATAAACAAACTACATATTCTTATAGTAAAGTAAAAAATGTGAAAGAATAAACAACTTTTACACTTTATATAAATATGATTGGATAATATCTGATTGACCTGTGAAAAATATATAATTGTTAAGCACATAGTAAAATTTCAACTATAATCATCCCATCAACTATTCTTTTAGGTTCAAAAATTGTCACGACCCAAACCGGGTTGCGACTGGCACCCACACTTACCCTCCTATGTGAGCGAACCAACCAATCTAACCTTAACATTTCAATATAATATCAACAGAAAGTAATGCGGAAGACTTAAACTCATTAAATAAAGACCAATTCATTAACTTCTAAAATTCAACATCTATTATTCCCCAAAATCTGGAAGTCATCATCACAAGAACATCTACGATCAAACGACTAAACTAAGAGTATTCTAAAAGCTAAAAATACATAAGAAGCTAGTCCATGCCGGAAGTTCAAGGCATCAAGACTTGAAGAAGAAGATCCAGTCCAAGCTAGAAGCATTAGCTCACCCTGAATTTCCGATGTAGTAAGACTGGCTTGAATTACAGTTGAGTTGAAGACGATGGCACGTTTGCTGCACTCCACAAATAAACAAGAAGAGAACATAAAAGTAGGGGTCAGTACAAAACACGGGTACTGAGTAGATATCATCGGCCAACTCAAAATAGAAATCAATATATACCAAGTAATATCATAAAATCAACTATGATACTCAACATGTAGCAACAACAAATACTATATCATTAACAATTACCGTCAAGTTCACACATGAGGACTCAAGCCTCGATACCATACTCATTTGGGAATCATGTTCATTAGATTGAGTATATTAACATCTTTCAAGATTCATTATCTTTATTTCTCTTGTGTCGGTACGTGACACCCGATCCCCTAAATCTACGTGTCGGTTCGTGACACCCGATCCCCTAATACTACGTGTCGGTTCGTGACACCCGATCCCCTAATTCTACGTGTCGGTTTGTGACACCCAATCCCCTAATACTACGTGTCGGTTCGTGACACCCGATCCCCTAATTCTACGTGTCGGTTCATGACACCCGATCCCCTAGTTCTACATGTCGGTTCGTGACACCCGATCCCCTAAATCTACGTGTCGGTTCGTGACACCCGATCCCCTAATTCTACGTGTCGGTTCGTGACACCCGATCCCCTAATCTCCTTCCATCAATTCATCAAGCCTTCTTTCTTACCAAGGCATCATCAATCTCATTACTTTAGTTCATCAAGCCTTCTCCCTTACCAAGGCATCATCATTAAAAAGAGATTAGGTTTTTATCAAGATTTGGGATTCAATAACTTCATCATGCTTAATATAATCACAATTATATAATCACGTTCATGCATGCATACAATTAAGCACATAGCAGGGTTTACAATACTACCAATACATATCATTCTCTATTAAGAGTTTACTATGAAAGCATGAAAACCATAACCTACCTCCACTGAAGATTCGTGATCAAGCAAGAAAATTTTCCCAAAGCTTTGTGTTTTTCCCCTTCTCGATCGTCTCTCTCTCTATCGATTCCCTTCTCTCTCTTTCTCTTGTTCTCTCTATTTTCTTTATTCAAACCCTCTTTCTTTTACCCTAATTAGTATATAATTAAGAATAAAAGATGACAATAATAGCCCACTAATTAACTTAAGGTTACCTCTTTTATCCCCCAAGAAATTGAGTTATTAATATAGACCCACGAAATATATAATTATAGCAGGAATAGTCCAAAACGCCCCTTTAAAACTTAACCAGAATTCCGACTTCCACTGGGATTACGCAACCTGTGACATCCCGTCACGCTTGCAATGGTCCATCATGCAGGTTCGTCAGAGACTCGATTTCCTTAAGGAGTCTGTGATGGCCCGTCGTACCTACGACGGTCCGTCCTGCACTTCCGTCACGACGTTCAGAGAATCGTTCCCTGTACCAAATTCTCAAGAGTTGAAGTGTTTTGAAACGGTGGATCACAACGGTTCGTCGTGCCTGTGACGGTCCGTCCTGCGGGTCCGTCACAGAGTTCAGAGAGTCGATTTCAGCACCCAAATTTCAGAATTTCTAAGTGTTTTGGGACGAGACACCCTCGACGGTCCGTCGTGCCCATGACGTTCCGTCGTGGGTTCCGTCGTCTCAGCCTGTTTTTCCAGAAATAAAATCTGCTGCTCAAAACGACTAAACAGGTCGTTACAAAAATAGTTACCAACAACTAGTTTCTTATTTGCTAAAAAAACTTTCATTTAAAAAAATTATATTTATCAATCACATTCAAATTATAGATGACTAAACAGAATGTTAGTCTTACAACTTTGAGGTTTCTACTAACAAGTTTGAGGTTTCTACATAGATAGTCATATTTTATAACGTGAAAATTAATAATTTATTATATATAAATTTTGAATTAGTTAATTACATACTAAATGTCATAATATAGATTAAAGATGATATTTAATCATCTCAATTACATCTACTTCACATTTTAATATGTTATTTAGTCTAATAAGTATCTACAATTTTAGTTGCAAAGCATAAATAAAATTGGGATAATGACAAAAGAAATAAAGCAAGCTATATCAAAGAAGATTCATACAAGATTAAAAAAAAAGAAAGAGAGAGAAAAAAGAGAGATAGATATTTGTGTATAAAGTAAAGTATTTTGTTTTTTAGTGTTTATCGTTTGGTGTCGGCTGAATATCAGCCATATGTAAAAAAGTATTGTAAAAGTATGTCGTCCAATAATAAGAAATAGACCATTAGTAACAGTAAGTTTTTTGTTTTTTGTGTCGGCCAAATGTAAAAAGGCCAAGTGTAAAGTAAGTGTCGACCATTTTGGCCAAAGGTGTAAAGTTTTTGTGTATAAATAGAGGGCTTTCCCTCATAATAAAATCCCTCATAATTTTATTCTTACTTTAGGAGCAAGAATAAAATTCTTACATCAATGGTTCATACAACTATGTGAAAACCAAAAACAAAAATTAAAAATGGAAAAAGTACTAAACAAAAATTTAACCTGTTGTAAAAATAAAACAGCACCACAGTTTGGATGCATAACAAAAAATTATAAAAAGACAAAACCTAGGCAATATAAAAATTATAGAAAAACTAAAACTATGTATAAATAAAAAACCAAGACAAAGATATTATGTAAAAAATTATAAAATGAAAAGACCAAATAGACCTAAAAGAAAAATATCCCAATGTACATGTTATAATTGCGGAAAGATAGCACACATAGCTAGAGATTGTAAGTTACCAAAAGACCCAAAAAAGAAGCAAATTGCAGAAATAATTATAGATAGTGACAAATATATGCAAATAGAATATATAGACTAAACTAAGTGAAAATGATAGTATATACGAAGTATCAGACATAGAAACAGAAAATGAAGAAGAATATATTAATCTAAATAATGATATAATAGACGAAAATATAATGTCTGAAGACGATATAAAAATAATATCCAAAGAAGATTATCAAAATGAAGAGTTATCAGACCAAAAAATTATATTTGATAATATAATTTTTGAACAAATAAAAGGAAAAGAATTAGACTTAAGTGTTGAAAAAGTACTTGAAATACCTACTTTGAGAAATTGGTTTAAAAGACAAAAGGAAGAATATTATGTAGTTAGCCAGAAAGAACATATTATAGATTGTAAATATGCAAGAGGAAAAGCATATATACCTATACTAAGTAAACGAATAATAAATAAAGAAATACAAGATATAAAAGCTAAAACACCTATAAAATATGTAGAATAGATACACCTATTGAAATATACTTAGCAGATGATAGAATTATACACCCTATAGAAAAAAGCGTAATTAGTGCAGTAAAAGGAAACCTAATATACCAAAAATTTAAATTTATAATAAGTGCCAATTATACAGTAGCATTAACAGATAGGAATATAGATAAATCATTAGTATTATATTGAAAAATGTCTGGAATAGAGTTAGCAGCAGGCAGTAAAATATTTACAGCAAGATGCAAAAACTTATATATTAATAGCAAAACATAAAATAACAGTAAGAAATAAAATTGATAAAATAAAAATAGAAAATCCTTTCAAAAAAATAATTACTGTAATAGACAATAATGACTATAGTTATAAAGAAATTGATACAGAAGAAGATTTAGAAATTGTAAAAGAAAGATTAAGCACTTCAAGTGTACCAAATACGTTAACAAGAGCTACCTCATCAAGAATGAGTACATCTAAAAAAAATTATGAAATCCCACAAAACTTATTAGATAAGGAAGAAATAACACCATATCATTATTTCATAACAGGAATAATAGACCAAAGAAAATATAAAATTTTAATAAATACAGGACAAGAAGAAAATTACATAACAAGAGAGTTAGTATTAGAAGTAGAAATTATAAAAAAAGGACACATATGCCCTGGATTACCTAGTGAGATAGTAAACACAAATGAAAAAACAACGGAAAAATAAATAATTATAGGAGGAATACCCTTAGTGATACCATTTAAAATATACCAAGGAAACCATAATATTACATTAGGAATAAAATGGTTAGAAAAAGTTAAACCGTACAACATAGAAAATGAACAATTAACAATAACCTGTCAAAATAAGAAAATAATTATAAAAAGAACAAAATGATTAATGAAAATATTTATACTTTCAAAAATTATTGTGGAAGGATATCACAACAGATATTATACCCCTATGATAGATACAGGAGCAGAAGCGAATATCTGTAAATATAATTGCTTACCAGAAGATAAATAGGAAAAATTAAAAACACCTATGGTAGTAACAAGATTTAATAATGATGGAAGTATGATAAAATATGAAGCAAAAAATATAAAAATACAAATATGAGATAAAATACTAACAATAGAAGAAATGTATAATTTTGAATTTACCACAAAAGATATGTTATTAGGAATGCCATTTTTAGATAGATTTTATTCACATATAATAACAAAGACACATTGGTGGTTTACCACACCATGCGGAAACAAAATAGGAGCAAAAAGAGTAAATAATAAACAACGAAAACCTATGGAATGGATAAAAGGAAGTGAAAAAATAAACCAAGAAATGGAAAATATAAATAAGAAATAAATATCACAATTAGAAATAATTATATTTACAGTAGACAAAGTTAAAATAATTAATGAACAACTAGAACAATTATACAGCGAAAATCCATTACAAGGATGGAAAAAACAAAGACAAAAGTAAAAATTGAATTAATAGATGAAAATAGTATAATAACACAGAAACCATTAAAATATAACTTTGATGATTTAAAAGAATTTAAAATACATATAGATGAATTATTAGAAAATAATTACATACAAGAAAGCAATAGTAAACATACAAGTCCAGCATTTATAGTTATAAAACATAGTGAACAAAAAAGAGGTAAAAGTAGAATGGTCATAGATTATCGTAATCTAAATGCTAAAACTAAAACATACAATTATCCAATACCAAACAAAATACTAAAAATAAGACAAATACAAGGATATAATTATTTTAGTAAATTTGACTGTAAATCAGGATTTTACCACATAAAACTAGAAGAAGAATCTAAACAGCTAACAGCATTCACAGTACCGCAAGCTTACTATGAATGGAATGTTTTACCATTTGGATATAAAAATGCACCAGGTAGATACCAACATTTTATGGATAACTATTTCAACCAACTAGAAAATTGCATTATATATATAGATGACATATTATTATATTCTAAAACACAAGATGAACATATAAGATTATTAGAAAAATTTATACAAATAATTAAATATTCAGGTATAAGCTTAAGTAAAAGTAAACCAGAAATTATGAAACCACAGATAGAATTTTTAGGAATACAAATAGGTAAAAATGGAATAAAAATGCAAACTCATATAATACAAAAAATAATCACCCTTGAGAAAAATATAGATACAAAAAAGAAATCACAATTATTTCTAGGATTAGTAAATCAAGTAAGAGAATATATACCAAAATTAGCAGAACATTTAAAATCACTACATAGAAAACTCAAAAAAGATGTTGAATATTATTTTGACAACAGAGATAAAGAACATATAAAAAACATTAAGAAATTATGTAAAAAATTACCAAAGCTATATTTTCCTGATGAAAGTAAGGCATTTACATACATAGTTGAAACAGATTCGAGTGACTACAGTTATGGAGGAGTATTGAAATACAAATACAACAACGAAAAAATAGAACATCATTGTAGATATTATTCAGGATCTTATAACGAAACACAAACAAAATGGGAAATAAATAGAAAAGAATTATTTGCATTATATAAATGTTTATTAGCATTTGAACCATATATTGTTTATAATAAATTTATTGTAAGAGCAGATAACACACAGGTAAAATGGTGGATAACTAAAAAGGTAGAAGATTCAGTTACAACAAAAGAAATAAGGAGATTAGTATTGAATATATTAAATTTTACATTAACAATTGAGGTAATCAAAACTGATAAAAACCTTGTTGCAGACTAACTCTCAAGAGAAAGATACAATGAAAGACCTATTGGCTATGATGACAAATCTATACCAAAAAATAGAAAAGATAGAAGCAGATGTACAAGATCTGAAAGGAAAAGCTAACAGTCAGCAGCATGACTATAAACATGCGGAGTCACGGCCCAAATCGAGCCGCGACTGGCACTCACACTTACCCTCCTATGTGAGCGAACCAATCAATACAAAACCCAACATTTCGAATATAATAACACAATATAACTTAAACTCATTAAGGAAAATCAATTAAATAACTTCTAAAAACTCGATAACTATTATTATCCCCAAAATCTGGAAGTCATCATCACAAGAACATCTATCTTCAAATTACTAAAGCTAAGAGTATCTAGAAAGCTAGAATAAATAAAAAGCTAGTCCATGCCGAAACTTCAAGGCGTCGAGACATGAAGAAGAAGATCCAGTCCGAGCTAGAAGCGTTAGCTCACCCTGAAATCCGGTGTAATGAAGACTGGCTAGAGTTGAGGTTGAGTTGAAGACGACGGCACGTTTGCTGCACTCCACAAATAACAAGGAAAGAAACATACAAGTAAGGGTCAGTACAAAACACAGGTACTGAGTAGATATCACCGGCCAACTTAAAATAGAAAATAGTATATATCAGATCATATCATAAATCAACTACAATACTCAATCTGTAGCAACAACATGTACAAGAATCTTTGATAAATAACGTCATGTACACTCATGAGGACTCAAGCCTCCATATCATACTCATTTGGGAAATAGGTTCATTAAATTGAGTATATTAGCATCTTTCAAGATTCATTATCCTTATTCCTCTTGTGTCGGTACGTGACACTCCGATCCTCATCATACTATCCTGGTGTCGGAACGTGACACACCGATCCCCTAATACTATGTGTCGGAATGTGACACTTTGATCCCCTAATTCTACGTGTCGGTTCGTGACACCCGATCCCCTAATTCTACGTGTCGGTTCGTGACACCCGATCCCCTAATTCTATGTGTCAGTTCGTGACACCCGTTCCACTAATTTTACGTGTCAGTTCGTGACACCCGATCCCCTAATTCTACGTGTCAGTTCGTGACACCCACTCCACTAATATCATTCTATTAATTCATAAAGCCTTCTCTTATACCAAGGCATCATCATCTCATTACTTTAGTTCATCAAGCCTTATTTTATACCAAGGCATCATCATTAACAAAGTAGATTAGGGATTTTCAAGATTTAGGATTCAATAGATTCATCATGCTTATTTTATCACAATTATATAATCACATTCACGCAAGCATACAATTAAGCATATAGAAGGGTTTACAACACTACCCAATACATATTATTCGCTATTAAAGAGTTTACTACGAATAGTATAAAAACCATAACCTACCTCCACCGAAGATTCGTGATCAAGCAAGCAATTTCCTCAAGATCTTTGCTTTCCTCTTCGTTCCTCTCACTCTCGATCGTTTCTTCCTCCCTTTCTGTTCTTTTCTTTTTCTTATTCAAACCCTCTTTCTTTTACCCTAATTAGCATATAATTAAGTATGAAAGATGATGAATTAAACCCATTAATTAATTCAAGGTTATCTCTTTTAACCCTCAAGTAGTTAAATTATTAACATTAACCCACTAAATTTATAATTATAGCAGGAATAGTCCAAAACGTCTGACTCAGCCTAGGATTACGTAGTCTGTGACGGGCCGTCGTGCCTGCGACGGTCCGTCCTGCTGGGTCGTCGCAGAGTTCAGAGACTAAATTTCTGTGGAAGATGTGTGACGGTCCGTCGTGCCCACGACGGTCCGTCCTGTCATTCCGTTACGAAGTTCAAAGAGTCGATTTCAGTACCCAAATTTCAGAATTCTAAGTGTTTTGGAACGAGACCCCCTCGACGGTCCGTCTTGCCCATGACGGTCCGTCGTGGGATCCGTCGTCTCAACCAATTTTTTCAGAAATAAAATCTGCTGTTCAAAACGACTAAACAGGTCGTTACAATAGATACCAATTTACCCATCGTTCATCCCCGAACGATCACAAAAAGAAAAAAAGGGCGAAAAGGAGTACCTGAATCTGTAAACAGGTGTGGGTATCTTTCTCGCATATCAGCCTCCTTCTCCCACGTGGACTCTTCAACTGGTCGATTCTTCCATTGAACTTTGATGGATGCAATCTCCCTTGATCTCAACTTGCGAATTTCTCTATCTAGAATGGCAACAGGCTCCTCCTCATAAGTAAAATTCTCATCGAGAAGAACCGAATTCCAACGAATGATGTAGTTTCCATCCCCATGGTATCTCTTCAACATAGACACATGGAATACCGGATGCACCCCTGACAGTCCTGGGGGCAAGTCTAATTCATAAGCTACCTCCTCCACGCGCTTCAGAACTTCAAATGGACCAATATACCTTGGGCTTAACTTACCTTGCTTACCAAACCGCATCACCCCTTTCATGGGCGACACCTTCAGCAAGACTTGCTCACCATCCATAAACTCCATGTCTCTAACCTTTCGATCCGCATATTCTTTCTACCTGCTTTGAGCCTCTAAAAGCTTTTCTTGAATAGATTTCACTTTCTTCGATGAATCCCTCAAAAGGTCAGTACCCCAAGGTCTAACCTCAAATGCATCAAACCAACCAATGGGAGACCTACATCTTCTCCCATACAATGCCTCGAATGGATCCATATCAATATTTGAGTGATAGCTATTGTTGTATGAGAACTCTGTTAAGGGTAAGAAGTTATCCCAATGGCTACCAAATTCTATCACACATGCACGAAGCATATCCTCCAACACTTGAATCGTTCGCTCAGACTGACCATCGGTCTGAGGATGGAACGCAGTACTAAGGTCCAACCTAGTACCCAATTCCGCATGCAATGTTTTCCAAAACTTAGAAGTAATATGCGTACCTCTATCTGATATGATGTAAAGTGGAACTCCATGCAATCGAACAATTTCTGAGATGTAAATTTTGGCTAACTTCTCTGCATTATAAGTCACCTTGACCGGAATGAAATGAGCAGACTTAGTTAATCTGTCCACAATTACCCAAATAGAGTCAAACTTCCCCAATGTCTTTGGAAGACCAACCACGAAGTCCATTGCAATTCTCTCCCACTTCCATTCAGGAATGGGCATTCTCTGAAGTGTTCCTCCGGGCCTCTGGTGTTCGTACTTTACTTGCTGACAATTTAGACATTTGGCAACAAAATCAACAATGTCGCGCTTCATTCTACTCCACCAAAAGTGTTGCTTTAGGTCACGGTACATCTTGGTTGCACCAGGATGTATAGAATATCCGGCACTATGGGCTTCTGTAAGAATAGTGTGGATCAAATCATCAACACGGGGCACACATACTCTTCCCTTAATTCTCAAAACACCTTCCTCATCCATTATTGCTTCTTTAGCCTCTCCTCGCAACACCATATCCCGAATTCGGCTTAGTTTCTCATCATCAAACTGTTTTCCCTTGATCTTGTCAAGAAAAGATGATCTCGCCTCCACACTGGCCAAGAATCCTCCCTTCTCATTTACTTCTAACCTCATAAAGTCGTTAGCCAGAGTCTGAACCTCTCTAGCCAATGGGCGTCTAGAAACTTGTAAGTGGGCTAAACTACCCATGCTCCCTGCTTTTCTACTTAAGGCATCTGCCACAACATTAGCCTTTCCTGGGTGATACAAGATGGTAACATCATAATCCTTCAGTAGTTCCATCCATCTCCTCCGTCTCAAGTTCAATTCATTCTGAGTAAAGACATACTGTAGACTACGATGATCTGTATAGACTTCACACTTGACCCCATATAGGTAATGTCTCCATTGCTTTAATGCAAACACAACTGCGGCCAATTCCAAATCATGGGTCGGATAGTTACGTTCATGCACCTTTAATTACCTCGAAGCATAAGCAATTACGTTCTTCTCTTGCATTAGCACTGCACCCAAACCCGAATAGGATGCATCACAATAGACAATTAAATTCTTACCTTCCACTGGCAGGGTAAGGATTGGTGCAGTAGTCAACAAGGTCTTGAGCTTCTGAAAGCTTTCTTCACATTTATCCGACCATACAAATGGAACATTCTGCTTAGTCAAGTTCGTCAATTCGGAAGCAATGGAAGAGAATCCCTTGACAAATCGACGATAGTAGCTAGCTAAACCAACAAAGCTCCTTATTTCTGACACATTAGTAGGTCTTACCCAATTCTTCACTGTCTCAATCATAGAAGGATCCACCATCACCCCATCCTTAGAAACCACATGCCCCAAGAAGGACACTGCATCTAGCCAAAACTCACACTTGGAGAATTTGGCATAAAGCTTTTTCTCCCTCAACATTTCCAATACCATTCTCAAGTGCTCCTCATGTTCCTTCTTGCTGTTTGAGTATACCAATATATCATAAATAAATACGATCACAAAGAGATCCAGATATGGCTTAAAAATCCCATTCATCAAGCTCATAAAAGCAGCAGGGGCATTCGTAAGACCAAAAGACATCACTACAAATTCGTAATGCCCATACCTCGTCCGAAAAGCAGTCTTTGGCACATCCGTTGCCCGTATTTTCAATTGATGATAACCGGACCTCAAGTCAATCTTAGAGAAGACACAAGCACCTTGTAACTGATCGAACAAGTCATCAATGCGAGGAATGGGATACTTGTTCTTAATAGTTACCTTGTTCAACTGCCGGTAGTCTATGCACATCTGAAAACTCCCATCCTTCTTCTTCACAAATAACACCGAAGCACCCCATGGAGATGCACTTGGTCTAATGAAGCCTTTGCTCTACAACTCTTGAAGTTGGGACTTTAACTCTCTCAACTCCGTGGGAGCCATTCTTTAAGGGGGTATAGAAATGGGGCGAGTACCTGGTTCAAGATCAATACAGAAGTCAATATATCTATCCGGTGGCATACCCTGAAGGTCTGCGGGAAACACATCTAAAAACTCACGACTATCAAAACCGACTCAATTGGAGGTACTTGGGTAGTATCATCCCTGAGATGTGCCAAGAACGCTAAACAACCCTTACTAACCATTTTCTTAGCACGAAGAAAGGAGATGATACGAACCGGATTGGAAGTGTAGTCACCCTCCCACACTTACGGATCTGTCCCAGGCTTGGCTAACGTCACCACTTTAGCATTACAATCCAAGATCGCAAAATTTGGAGAAAGCCAAGTCATACCTAGAATTACATCAAAATCAACCATTTCTAAGATAACCAAGTCTACATAAATATTGCTCCCCACAAAAGTCACCAGACCAGACCTATATACATTTCAACTATCACAGGCTCACCCACCGGAGTAGAAACACGAATAGGCATGTCAAGCAATTAACAATGTAAATTAAGACCATTAGCAAATGAGGAAGATACATAAGAAAATGTGGATCCAGGATCAAATAATACAGAAGCCATGTAATCACAAACCAAAAGATTACCTGTGATGACAGCATCAGATGTCTCCGCTTCAGATCTCTTAGGGAAAGCATAACAATGGGCCCTATCACCTGTCTGCCCGTTGCCCCTACCATGTTGCGCTGCAGTAGTTCCCATTTGTCCCTCACCCCGGCCGTTTTGGTGACCACCATTACCTCGGCCACCACGTCCTCCAGAATAGCGGCCTCTACCATGACCACCTCTACCTCTAGCTATTGGGGGTCTATAACTCTGTTTTGGACAATTCCTCCTAATATGTCTAGTCTCCCCACATCCATAACACTCCCTGGAGTCAAGCATAGGTCTCTCAGAGAAGTTTTGACCGATCTGAGGTGGACCCCCAACTACAGTCTGTAGTGAAGACTGAATTGGTCGGACTGAGTAACCTCCTGAACCCTGTCCTCTAGAGTAAGAACCATTAAAATCACCTCCCTTTCGAATCCTTTTTGATGTTGTTGCCATGGTGAAGTCATCTGGCTTCACTCCCTCTATCTCTATCACGAAGTCTACCACTTCTTGAAAAGATTTTGCCGTAGCCGCTACCTGTAAGGCTGAAATCCACAGTTCTGACCTTAACCCTTTCACAAAATGGCGAATCCGCTCTTGTGGACTGAAACAAAGTTGGGTGGCATACATGGATAATGCACGAAACTTAGCCTCACATGCAGTAACCGACATCCTACCTTGCTCTAGGCTCAAGAAATCATCTCTTTTCCTATCCCTCAAAGTATGGGGGATATACTTCTCCATAAACAAGCTAGAGAATGATGCCCAAGTCATAGGTGGTGCCTCTGTTGGTTGACACTCAACATGTGACCGCCACCACATTTTGGCGTTCCCTTGGAACTGATAAGGTACAAACTCAACACCAAACCGTTCTACTATACCCATCTTGTGTAGTAGCTCATGACAGTCAACCAGAAAATCGTAAGCATCCTCAGATTCAGCACCCTTGAAGACTAGAGGTTTCAATTTCAAGAACTTACTGAAAAGTTCATGTTGATCATTTGTCATTATAGGCCCTGTAGTCAGACGAGGAAACGTGCCTATTTCCAATGAGGCATCCATGCGGGTAGCCACTGTAGCCGCATGTTGTACCTTCGGAGCCTGAGGTGCTGGAGTAGAAAACACGGGAGGCGCTTGGCCTAGATCAGATAACCCGCTAAGATAAGCAAGAACCTGATTGATCATCTCTGGGGTAGGTTGGGGTGGTAATTCCACATTCTGTACTTGTTCATTTTCCCCATCCTCCCCTTCTCTTACTACTTCCTCAGTCGGTGGAGGAGTCACCGCCCTAGTACCAGATGGGCCTGGCGTTCGTCCTCTTCCTCTAGAGGACGTCCTCCCGCGACCTCTACCGCGGCCTCTTGCTACTGCTCCTCTTTGAGCTACAGTCTCAGTGGCTGGCTTAGATGCATCTTGTCTTGCCAATGTTGATGTTGGCGCAGTTGTTGCTCTAGTTCTAACCATCTGCGAAATAGAGTGATGATGGTCATATACCAATTTGTATCACCTAGATACCAATTGGATCCAAGTAATAGCACGAAAGAAAGAAAGACAGAATGGAATTTTCCTAAAGTCTTATAGCCTCTCAAAGAAAAATAAAGGCGTCCCCCTACCGTTCCTTAAGACTCTACTAGACTCGTTCTTGTGTGATGAGAAAAATGAACCTAATGCTCTGATACCAAGTTTGTCACGACCCAAATCGAGCCGCGACTGGCACCCACTCTTACCCTCCTATATGAGCGAACCAATCAATACAAAACCCAACATTTCGAATATAATAACACAATATAATGCGGAATACTTAAACTCATCAACGAAAATCTATTAAATAACTTCTAAAAACTCGAAAACTATTATTATCCCCAAAATCTGGAAGTCATCATCACAAGAACATCTATCCTCAAATTACTAAAGCTAAGAGTATCTAGAAAGCTAGAATAAATAAAAAGCTAGTCCATGCAGAAACTTCAAGGCATCGAGACATGAAGAAGAAGATCCAGTCCGAGCTAGAAGCGTTAGCTCACCCTGAAATCCGGTGTAATGAAGACTAAGTAGATTTGCGGTTGAGTTGAAGATGACGGCACCAAATAACAAGGAAAGAAACATACAAGTAGGGGTCAGTACAAAACACGGGTACTGAGTAGATATCATCGGCCAACTCAAAATAGAAAATAGTATATATTAGATCATATTATAAATCAACTACAATACTCAATCTGCAGCAACAACATGTACAAGAATCTTTGATAAATAACATCAAGTAAACTCATGAGGACTCAAGCCTCCATATCATACTCATTTGGGAAATAGGTTCATTAAATTGAGTATATTAGCATCTTTCAAGATTCATTATCCTTATTCCTCTTGTGTCGGTACGTGACACTCCGATCCTCATCATACTATCCTGGTGTCGGAACGTGACACTCCGATCCCGTGATACAATGTGTCAGAACGTGACACTCCGATCCCTTAATTCTACGAGTCGGTTCGTGACACCCGATCCCCTAATTATATGTGTCGGTTCGTGACACCCGATCCCCTAATTCTACTTGTCGGTTCGTGACACCCGATCCCCTAATTCTACTTGTCGGTTCGTGACACCCGATCCCCTAATTTTACATGTCGGTTCGTGACACCCGATCCCCTAATTCTACGTGTCGGTTCGTGACACCCTCTCCACTAATATCATTCTATTAATTCATCAAGCCTTCTCTTATACCAAGGCATCATCATCTCATTACTTTAGTTCATCAAGCCTTCTTTTATACCAAGGCATCATCATTAACAAAGTAGATTAGGGCTTTTCATGATTTAGGATTCAATAGCTTCATCATGCTTATTTTATCACAATTATATAATCACATTCATGCAAGCATACAATTAAGCATATAGAAGGGTTTACAACACTACCCAATACATATCATTCGCTATTAAGAGATTACTACGAATAGTATAAAAACCATAACCTACCTCCACCGAAGATTCGTGATCAAGCAAGCAATTTCCTCAAGATCTTTGCTTTCCTCTTCGTTCCTCTCTCTCTCGATCGTTTCTCCCTCTCTTTCTGTTCTTTTCTTTTTCTTATTCAAACCCTCTTTCTTTTACCCTAGTTAGCATATAATTAAGTATGAAAGATGATGAATTTAATCCATTAATTAGTTCAAGGGTATCTCTTTTAACCCTCAAGTAGTTAAATTATTAACATTAACCCACTAAATTTATAATTATAGCAGGAATAGTCCAAAATGTTAGATTTAGGCTGGGATTACGCAGTCTGTGATGGGCCGTCGTGCCTGTGAAGGTCCGTCCTGCTGGGTTGTTGCAGAGTTCAGAGACTAAATTTCTATGGAAGATGTGTGATGGTCCGTCGTGCCCACGACGGTCCGTCCTGTCATTCCCTTACGAAGTTTAGACAGTCGATTTCAGTACCCAAATTTCAGAATTCTAAGTGTTTTTGAACGAGACCCCCTCGACGGTCCGTCGTGCCCATGACGGTCCATCGTGGGATCCGTCGTCTCAGCCAGTTTTTCCATAAATAAAATTTGCTGCTCAAAATGACTAAACAGGTCGTTACAGTTCGGCGGACGGTAAACAACCAGAACTAGTAGGAGACGTTGGGAAACTCCAAAAAACCCATAACAAAGTTTGTTTAAATACAGCTGCAGGTACGAGCAAAAAAGATAGTGAGAAACCAAAAAATACAAATTTAAACCAACTATTCATAAAACCATATATCCAAAAACCACAAGTACAGATACCCGTGGAACCACAAACATCCACATATGCAGTTAGTCTACAAAATGACAAAAAGAGATAAAACTACATTACGCAGTCCTACATCGAGAACATATACAAAATCCAGACATATTTAAACTTGAACCCAAGATCTACGCAAACAAAAAAACCCCGAAGAAGACTATATAACCCAGAAGTCACAGGGATATAACAAACTTATAGCACAACCTAAAACCAGTCCAAATTTAGTTAAAACATGTTATAACTATGGACTACTAAATACAGTATATACATATACCGGAGATGAGATAATTGGAATACCGGAATTACATAGAGAATTTGTGACATATAAGAGAATTACTAAAGGAAACCTATTTTATATAAAATTCTATACAACACCAGCTGAGATATTATACGAGGAGATAAAGTCGCCAATACAAGTTGTAAAGATAGGCCTGACCAGAGATATGATTATACCGGAAGAGATAGAGAAACAAATTGAGATACCAAAGATAGAAATACCAAACTTTTATGCGAATAAAAGAATAATTGGAATAGCAACAATTATACAAGAGTTAGCCAATAATTATTTAAATGGCAATGCTATTTGGAGTTATTATGCAAGAGATCAAGTAATGATTTATTCAAACTCCAAAGAGCTAAGGAAACCAGATATGGATGAAGTCCAGCGATGGATTTTGTCATTACTAAAGCCAGAGGAGAAACAAACTACAAGAGCCTTAAAGAAGGAATTTATTTCAAAGGAGTTATTAGTAAGATATTGTAAACTTATCAGCAACAAATACCCAGATCATAGATGCTCCAAGTGTAACGAAGAAGATAACGTAATACCAGCAGTTGATTTGGGATAATGACAAAAGAAATAAAGCAAGCTATATCAAAGAAGATTCATACAAGATAAAAAAACAAGAAAGAAAAAAAAAGAGCAAAAAGAGAGATAGATATCTGTGTATAAAGTAAAGTATTTTGTTTTTTAGTGTTTATTGTTTTATGTCGGATGAATATCATCCATATGTAAAAAATTATTGTAAAAGTATGTCGGCCAATAATAAGAAATAGGCCATTAATAACAGTAAGTTTTTTGTTTTTTGTATCGGCCAAATGTAAAAAGGCCAAGTGTAAAGTAAGTGTCGGCAATTTTTGCCAAAAAAGTAAAGTGTTTGTGTATAAATAGAGGGCTTTCCCTCATAATAAAATCATTCCCTTTCAAATACATCTCTCTCTCACTCTGAATTCTTTTAATTCCGCTTCCACCCCACATTGGTATCAGAACCTTAGGATGGCATAGTTTGGGCATACTTGTTCATAGAATATTTCTGTAACAAAGCTTCTACAATGTGGGGTGAAAGCGGAATTAAGAGAATTCAGAGTGAGAGAAAGATGTATTTGAAAGGGGATGATTTTATTATGAGGGAAAGACCTCTATTTATACACAAAAACTTTACACCTTTGGCCAAAATAGCCGACACTGCTTCTACAATGTGGGGTGAAAGCGGAATTAAAAGAATTCAGAGTGAGAGAAAGATGTATTTGAAAGGGGATGATTTTATTATGAGGGAAAGACCTCTATTTATACACAAAAACTTTACACCTTTGGCCAAAATAGCCGACACTTACTTTACACTTGGCCTTTTTACATTTGGCCGACACAAAAAACAAAAAACTTACTGTTACTAATGGCCTATTTCTTATTATTGGCCGACATACTTTTACAATACTTTTTTACATATGGCTGATATTCAGCCGACACAAAACGATAAACACTAAAAAACAAAATACATTACTTTATACACAAATATCTATCTCTTTTTTTTCTCTCTCTCTTTTTTTTTTAAAATCTTGTATGAATCTTCTTTGATATAGCTTGCTTTATTTCTTTTGTCATTATCCCAATTTTATTTATGCTTTGCAACTAAAATTGTAGATACTTATTAGACTAAATAACATATTAAAATGTGAAGTAGATGTAATTAAGATGATTAAATATCATCTTTAATCTATATTATGACATTTAGTATTTAATTAACTAATTCATAATTTATATATAATAAATTATTAATTTTCACGTTATAAAATATGACTATCTATGTAAAAACCTCAAACTTGTTAGTAGAAACCTCAAAGTTGTAAGACAAACGTTATAAAATATGACTATCCCATTAATAGCAGTAAGTTTTTTGTTTTTTTGTGTCGGCCAAATGTAAAAAGGCCAAGTGTAAAGTAAGTGTCGGCCATTTTGGCCAAAGGTGTAAAGTTTTTGTGTATAAATAGAGGGCTTTCCCTCATAATAAAATCATCCCCTTTTTAAATACATCTGTAACGACCTGTTTAGTCGTTTTGAGCAGCAGATTTTATTCTGGAAAAACAGGCAGAGACGACGGAACCCACGACGGAACGTCATGGGCATGACGGACCGTCGAGGGTGTCTCGTCCCAAAACACTTAGAAATTCTGAAATTTGGGTACTGAAAATCGACTATCTGAACTTCGTGACGGAATGGCAGGACAGACCGTCACAGGCGTGACGGACCGTCACAGGCGTGACGGACCGTCACAGATTATTTATTGGAAATTGAGTCTCTGACCCTTGCGACGACCTGTACGACGGACCGTCGCAGGCACGACGGGCCGTCGCAGGTTGCGCAATCCCAGTCTGGGTCAGATTTCTTGATACGTTTTAAGGGACGTTTTTGACTATTCTTGCCTTAATTATAAAGTTAGTGGGTTAATGTTAATAAGTCTAATTACTTGGGGGTTAAAAGAGGTAACCTTAAGTTAATTAGTGGGGCATTATTGCCATCTTTTATCCTTAATTATATACTAATTAGGGTAAAAGAAAGAGGGTTTGAATAAAGAAAATAGAAAGAACAAGAGAAAGAGAGAGAAAGTTGAACGAGAAAGAGGAGAAACGAAGAGGACACAAAGCTTTGGGAATTTGCTTGCTTGATTTCTAATCTTCGGTGGAGGTAGGTTATGGTTTTCATGCTTTCATAGTAAACTCTTAATAGAGAATGATATGTATTGGTAGTATTGTAAACCCTGCTATGTGCTTAATTGTATGCATGCATGAACGTGATTATATAATTGTGATTATATTAAGCATGATGAAGCTATTGAATCCCAAATCTTGAAGAGAAACCCTAATCTACTTTGTTAATGATGATGCCTTGGTATAAAAGAAGGCTTGATGAACGAAAGTGGTGAGATTAGGGGATCGGGTGCCACGTTCCGGTACCAGGATAGAATATGGATCGGGTGGCACATTCCGACACCAGGATAGAATATGGATCGGGTGCCACATTCCGGTACCAGGATATAATATGGATCGGGTGTCACGTTCCGACACCTGGATAGAATATGGATCGGGTGCCACGTTCCGGTACCAGGATAGAATATGGATCGGGTGTCACGTTCCGACACCAGGATAGAATATGGATCGGGTGCCACGTTCCAGTACCAGGATAGAATATGGATCGGGTGTCACATTCCGACACTAGGATAGAATATGGATCGGGTGCCACGTTCTGGTACCAGGATAGAATATGGATCGGGTGTCACGTTCCGACACAAGGATAGAATATGGATCGGGTGCCACGTTACAGTACCAGGATAGAATGAGGATCGGAGTGTCACGTTCCGACACCAGGATAGTATATTGAGGAGCGGAGTGTCACGTACCGACACGAGGGGAATAAAGATAATGAATCTTGATATATGTTAATATATCCAATCTAATGAACTAAATTCCCAAATGAGTATGATGAGGAGGTGTGAGTCCTCATTGATGTGCTTGGTGTTGTAACCAAGGGTTATGGTAACTGTAAATGCTGCATGCTAAGGATATTAGTTGATTTTATGATATTGCTTAATACATATTATTTTCTATTTTGAGTTGGCCGATGATATCTACTCAATACCCGTGTTCTGTACTGACTCCTACTTTTATGTTCTCTTCTTGTTTATTTGTGGAGTGCAGCAAACGTGCCCTCGTCTTCAACTCAACAGTAATTCAAGCCAGTCTTGCTACATCGAAAATTCAGGGTGAGCTAATGCTTCTAGCTTGGACTGGATCTTCTTCTTCAAGTCTTGATGACTTGAGCTTCCGGCATGGACTAGCTTCTTATGTATTTTTAGCTTTTAGAATACTCTTAGTTTAGTCATTTGATCGTAGATGTTCTTGTGATGATGACTTCCAGATTTTGGGGATAATAATAGTTATTGATTTTATTAATGAGTTTAAGTCTTCCGCATTACTTTATGTTGATATTATATTGAAATGTTAAGGTTTAGATTGGTTGGTTCGCTCACATAGGAGGGTAAGTGTGGGTGCCAGTCGCGGCCCGGATTTGGGTCGTGACAAACTTGGTATCAGAGCATTAGGTTCATTGGTCTCATCATACAAGAACGAGTCTAGTAGAGTCTTAAGGAACGGTAGGGGGACACCTTTACTTTTCTTTGAGAGGCTATAAGACTTTAGGAAAATTCCATTCTTTCTTTCTTTCTTTCGTGCTACAACTTGAATCCAATTGGTATCTAGGTGATACAAATTGGTATCTGACCATCTTCACTCTCTTTCGCGGATGGTTAGAACTAGAGCAACGACTGCGCCAACACCAACATCGGCAAGACAAGAAGCGTCTGAGCCAGCCTCTGGGGCTGTAGCTCGAGGAAGAGTAGCGGCAAGAGGCCGTGGTAGAGGTCGTGGGAGGACGTCCTCTAGAGGAAGAGGACGAGCACCTAGCCCATCTGATACTAGGGCGGTGACTCCTCCACCGACTAAAGAAGTAGTAAGAGAGGGTGAGGAAGGGGAAACTGAGCAAGTGCAGAATGAGGAATTGCCACCCCAACCTACCCTAGAGATGATAAATCAGGTGCTTGCTTATCTTAGCGGGTTATCCGATCAGGGCAAGACACCCCCAGTGTTTTCTGCACCAGCACCTCAGGCTCCGGAGGTACAACATGCGGCTACTATGGCTCCCCGCATGGATGTTCCATTGGAAATAGGCACGTTTCCACGTCTGACTACTGGGCCTATAATGAAAAATGATCAGCATGAACTATTCAGTAAGTTCTTGAAATTGAAACCGCCAGCCTTCAAGGGTGCTGAATCGGAGGATGCTTATGATTTTCTGGTTGACTGTCACGAGCTACTACACAAGATGGGTATAGTAGAACGGTTTGGTGTGGAGTTTGTGACTTATCAGTTTCAAGGGAACGCCAAAATGTGGTGGCGGTCACATATTGAGTGTCAAACGACAGAGGCACCACCTATGACTTGGGCCTCATTCTCTAGCTTGTTTATGGAGAAGTATATCCCCCAAACTTTGAGGGATAGGAAAAGGGATGAGTTCTTGAGCCTAGAGCCAGGTAGGATGTCGGTCAATGCATATGAGGCTAAGTTTCGTGCATTATTCCGGTATGCCACCCAACTATGTTTCAGTCCACAAGAGCGGATTCACCGTTTTGTGAAGGGGTTGAGGTCAGAATTGCGGATTTCGGCCTTACAGATAGCGGCAACGGCAAAATCCTTCCAAGAGGTGGTAGACTTTGTGATAGAAGTGGAAGGAGTGAAGCCAGACGACTTCACCCCGACATCGACATCAAAAAGGTTTCGAAAGGGAGGTGAGTTTAATGGTGCTTACACTTGAGGACAGGGTTCGGGGAGTTACTCAGTCTGACCAATTCAGTCTTCACTACAGACTGTAGTTGGGGGTCCACCTCCGACCGGTCAACACTTCTCTGAGAGACCTATGCATGAACCCAGAGAGTGCTATGGATGTGGGGAGATTGAACATATTAAGAGATATTGTCCAAAACAGAGTTACAGACCTCCAAATGTTAGAGGTAGAGGTGGTCATGGCAGAGGCCGTTATTCTGGAGGACGTGGTGGTCGAGGTAATGGTGGTCACCAAAATGGCCGAGGTGATGGGCAAACTGGAACCACTACATCACAACATGGTAGGGGAAATGGACAGACAAACGATAGGGCCCATTGTTACGCTTTCCCTGGGCGGTCTGAAGCGGAGGCATCTGATGCCGTCATCACAGGTAATCTTCTGGTTTGTGATTGCATGGCTTCTGTATTGTTTGATCCTGGATCCACATTTTCTTATGTATCTTCCTCATTTGCTAATGGTCTAAATTTACATTGTGAATTACTTGATATGCCTATTCATGTTTCTACTCCGGTGGGTGAGTCTGTGGTAGTTGAAAAGGTATATAGGTCTTGTTTGGTGAAATTTGTGGGGAGCAACACTTATGTAGATTTGGTTATCTTAGAAATGGATGATTTTGATGTAATTTTGGGTATTACTTGGCTTTCTCCGCAATTTGCGATTTTGGATTGTAATGCTAAAATGGTAACGTTAGCCAAGCCTGGGACAGATACGTTAGTTTGGGAGGGTGACTACACTTCCAATCCGGTGCGTATCATCTCCTTTCTTCGTGCTAAGAAAATGGTTAGTAAAGGGTGTTTAGCTTTCTTGGCACATCTCAAGGATGACACTACCCAAGTACCCTCGATTGAGTCGGTTTTGGTGGTCCGTGAGTTTCTGGATGTGTTCCCTGCAGATCTTCCTGGTATGCCACCAGATAGGGATATTGATTTTTGTATTGACCTTGAACCGGGTACTCGCCCCATTTCGATACCCCCTTACAGAATGGCTCCCGCGGAGTTAAGAGAGTTAAAAGCCCAACTTCAAGAGTTGTTAAACAAAGGCTTTATTAGACCAAGTGCATCTCCTTGGGGTGCTCCAGTTTTGTTTGTGAAGAAGAAGGATGGGAGTTTTCAAATGTGTATAGACTACAGACAACTAAACAAGGTAACCATAAAGAACAAGTATCCTCTTCCCCGCATTGATGACTTGTTCGATCAGTTACAAGGTTCTTGTGTCTTCTCTAAGATTGACTTGAGATCCTGTTATCATCAATTAAAAATACGGGCAACGGATGTGCCAAAGAGTGCTTTTCGAACGAGGTATGGGCATTACGAATTTGTAGTGATGTCTTTTGGTCTAACGAATTCCCCTGCTGCGTTCATGAGCTTGATGAATGGGATTTTTAAGCCATATTTGGATCTCTTTGTGATCGTATTTATTGATGACATACTGATATACTCTAAAAGTAAGGAGGAACATGAGGATCATTTAAGGATGGTATTGGAAATGTTAAGGGAGAAAAAGCTTTATGCCAAGTTCTCTAAGTGTGAGTTTTGGCTAGATGCAGTGTCCTTTTTGGGGCACGTGGTTTCTAAGGATGGAGTGATGGTGGATCCTTCTAAGATTGAGACAGTGAAGAATTGGGTAAGACCTACTAATGTGTCAGAAATAAGGAGCTTTGTTGGGTTAGCTAGCTACTACCGTCGATTTGTCAAGGGATTCTCTTCTACTGCTTCCCAATTGACGAACTTGACTAAGCAGAATGTTCCATTTGCATGGTCGGACGAATGTGAGGAAAGCTTTCAGAAGCTCAAGACTTTGTTAACTACCGCACCTATCCTTACCTTGCCAGTAGAGGGTAAGAACTTCATTGTTTATTGTGATGCATCCTATTTTGGTTTGGGTGCAGTACTAATGCAAGAGAAGAGTGTGATTGCTTATGCTTCAAGGCAACTAAAGGTGCATGAACGTAACTATCCGACCCACGATTTGGAATTGGCTGCGGTGGTGTTTGCATTAAAGCAATGGAGACACTATTTATATGGGGTTAAGTGTGAGATCTATACGGATCATCATAGCATATAGTATGTCTTTACTCAGAAAGATTTGAACTTGAGACAGAAGAGATGGATGGAACTACTGAAGGACTACGACATCACTATTTTGTATCATCCGGGGAAGGCTAATGTTGTAGCGGATGCTTTAAGTAGAAAGGTGGGAAGCATGGGAAGTCTAGCTCACTTGCAAGCTTCTAGACGCCCATTGGCTAGAGAGGTTCAGACTCTAGCTAATGACTTGATGAGATTAGAAGTAAATGAGAAGGGAGGATTGTTGGCTAGTATGGAGTCAAGATCTTTTTTTCTTGACAAGATTAAGGGAAAACAGTTTGATGACGAGAAACTAAGAAGAATCCAAGATAAGGTATTGCGAGGAGAGGCTAAGGAAGCACAAATCGATGAGGAAGGTGTTTTGAGAATCAAGGGAAGGGTATGTGTACCCCGCGTCGATGATTTGATCAACACTATTCTGACAGAGGCTCATAGTTCAAGGTATTCTATACATCCGGGTGCAACCAAGATGTACCGTGACCTAAAGCAACACTTTTGGTGGAGTAGAATGAAGCGTGACATTGTGGACTTTATTGCCAAGTGTCCAAACTGTCAACAAGTAAAGTATGAACACCAAAGGCCCGGAGGAACACTTCAGAGAATGACCATTCCGGAATGGAAGTGGGAAAGAATTGCAATGGACTTTGTGGTTGGTCTTCCAAGGACAATGGGTAAGTATGACTCCATTTGGGTGATTGTTGATAGGTTAACTAAATCTTCTCATTTCATTCCGGTAAAGGTGACTTACAATGCAGAGAAGTTAGCCAAGATCTATATCTCAAAAATCGTTCGATTGCATGGGGTTCCACTATCCATCATATCAGATAGAGGTACGCAGTTTACCCCTAAGTTTTGGAAAACATTGCATGCGGAATTGGGTACTAGGTTGGACCTTAGTACTGCGTTCCACCCTCAGACCGATGGTCAGTCTGAAAGGACGATTCAAGTGTTGGAGGATATGCTTCGTGGATGTGTGATAGAGTTTGGTGGCCATTGGGATAGCTTCCTACCCTTAGCGGAGTTTTCATACAATAATAGCTATCACTCAAGTATTGATATGGCCCCATTTGAAGCATTGTATGGGAGGAGATGTAGGTCTCTCATTGGTTGGTTTGATGCATTCGAGGTTAGACCTTGGGGTACTGACCTTTTGAGGGATTCGATAGAGAAAGTGAAGTCTATTCAAGAAAAGCTTCTAGCGGCGCAAAGTAGACAAAAAGAATATGCAGATCGAAAGGTTAGAGACTTAGAGTTCATGGAAGGTGAACAAGTCTTGTTGAAGGTTTCGCCAATGAAAGGGGTGATGCGATTTGGTAAGCGAGGTAAACTTAGCCCAAGGTATATTGGTCCATTTGAAGTACTTAAGCGATTAGGGGAGGTGGCTTATGAGTTAGCCTTGCCTCCAGGGCTGTCCGGAGTGCATCCGGTATTCCATGTGTCTATGTTGAAAAGATATCATGGGGATGGAAATTACATTATGCGTTGGGATTTAGTTTTGCTTGATGAGAATTTGTCTTATGAGGAGGAGCCTGTTGCTATTTTAGATAGAGAAGTTCGCAAGTTGAGGTCAAGAGAGATTGCATCCATCAAAGTTCAATTGAAGAATCGACCCGTTGAAGAAGCCACTTGGGAGAAGGAGGCGGATATGCGAGAAAAATACCCATATCTGTTTACAGATTTAGGTACTCCTTTTCGCCCTTATTTTCCTTCTTGTGATCGTTCGGGGACGAACGATGGGTAAATTGGTATCTAATGTAACGAACTTTTTAGTCGTTTTGAGCAGCAGATTTTATTCTGGAAAAACAGGCTGAGACGACGGAACCCACGACGGAACGTCATGGGCACGACGGACCGTCGAGGGTGTCTCGTCCCAAAACACTTAGAAATTCTGAAATTTGGGTACTAAAAATCGACTCTCTGAACTTCGTGACGGAATGGTAGGACGGACCGTCACAGGCGTGACGGACTGTCACAGGCGTGACGGACCGTCACAGATTATTCAGTGGAAATTAAGTCTCTGACCCTTGCGACGACCTGCAGGACGGACCGTCGCAGGCACGACAGGCCGTCGCAGGTTGCGCAATCCTAGTCTGGCTCGGATTTCTTGATACGTTTTAAGGGACGTTTTTGACTATTCTTGCCTTAATTATAAAGTTAGTGGGTTAATGTTAATAAGTCTAATTACTTGGGGGTTAAAAGAGGTAACCTTAAGTTAATTAGTGGGGCATTATTGCCATCTTTTATCCTTAATTATATACTAATTAGGGTAAAAGAAAGAGGGTTTGAATAAAGAAAATAGAAAGAACAAGAGAAAGAGAGAGAAAGTTGAACGAGAAAGAAGAGAAACAAAGAAGACACAAAGCTTTGGGAATTTGCTTGCTTGATTTCTAATCTTCGGTGGAGGTAGGTTATGGTTTTCATGCTTTCATAGTAAACTCTTAATAGAGAATGATATGTATTGGTAGTATTGTAAACCCTGCTATGTGCTTAATTGTATGCATGAATGAACGTGATTATATAATTGTGATTATATTAAGCATGATGAAGCTATTGAATCCCAAATCTTGAAGAGAAACCCTAATCTACTTTGTTAATGATGATGCCTTGGTATAAAAGAAGGCTTGATGAACGAAAGTGGTGAGATTAGGGGATCGGGTGCCACGTTCCGGTACCAGGATAGAATATGGATCGGGTGTCACGTTCCGACACCAGGATAGAATATGGATCGGGTGCCACGTTCCGGTACCAGGATAGAATATGGATCGGGTGTCACGTTCCGACACCAGGATAGAATATGGATCGGGTGCCACGTTCCGGTACCAGGATAGAATATGGATCAGGTGTCACGTTCCAACACCAGGATAGAATATGGATCGGGTGCCACGTTCCGGTACCAGGATAGAATATGGATTGGGTGTCACGTTCCGACACTAGGATAGAATATGGATCGGGTGCCACGTTCCGGTACCAGGATAGAATATGGATCGGGTGTCACGTTCCGACATTAGGATAGAATATGGATCGGGTGCCACGTTCCGGTACCAGGATAGAATGAGGATAGGAGTGTCACATTCCGACACCAGGATAGTATATTGAGGAGCGCAGTGTCACGTACCGACACGAGGGGAATAAAGATAATGAATCTTGAAATATGTTAATATATCCAATCTAATGAACTAAATTCCCAAATGAGTATGATGAGGAGGTGTGAGTCCTCATTGATGTGCTTGGTGTTGTAACCAAGGGTTATGGTAACTGTAAATGCTGCATGCTAAGGATATTAGTTGATTTTATGATATTACTTAATACATACTGTTTTCTATTTTGAGTTGGCCGATGATATCTACTCAGTACCCGTGTTCTGTACTGACCCCTACTTTTATGTTCTCTTCTTGTTTATTTGTGGAGTGCAGCAAACGTGCCCTCGTCTTCAACTCAACAGTAATTCAAGCCAGTCTTGCTACATCGGAAATTCAGGGTGAGCTAATGCTTCTAGCTTGGACTGGATCTTCTTCTTCAAGTCTTGATGCCTTGAGCTTCCAGCATGGACTAGCTTCTTATGTATTTTTAGCTTTTAGAATACTCTTAGTTTAGTCGTTTGATCGTAGATGTTCTTGTGATGATGACTTCCAAATTTTGGGGATAATAATAGTTATTGATTTTATTAATGAGTTTAAGTCTTCCGCATTACTTTATGTTGATATTATATTGAAATGTTAAGGTTTAGATTGGTTGGTTCGCTCACATAGGAGGGTAAGTGTGGGTGCCAGTCGCGGCCCGGATTTGGGTCGTGACAACATCTCTCTCTCACTATGAATTCTTTTAATTCCACTTCCACCCCACATTGGTATCAGAGCTAGATAATCAAAAGAGAAGATACGGAAAACACATCAGAGATAACAAATCTACAGAAGCAGGCATACATTTTTATCTTCATGAGTAGCTAAATTACGTTGTTCCTGATAATCTCTTGTTGATTATAATCATTTATCATGTATTAATAATGTTATAATAAGCATCTTTAGAAGGTTTGCTACAGAAATATTCTATGAACAAGTATGCCCAGACAATGCCATCCTAAGGTTGAAATCGATAGGCAAGAAGGCCGTTTAGGGGAGTAAACAAAGTTGAGGCGCTGTTAGGGTAACTAATCAAAGAAGAAAGCTGTAGCAGTGACTAGACGAGATGATTATTAAACCGTTATTATTTCATAATAAATAAGTATAATCCATTAAGAGGTTGGAAGGAATAAAACATTTATCAAAAATGAATAAAATGAATATCTATTTAATAGATGATGATGATAATTATAAGATATTATTACTTTATATATTAAAAGACCTTAATACTGATACAAAAAGAGAAATTTATGACATATTAGTAACATATGAAGTAATAGAAATAACAACCCAAGGTTGGGTTGAACTAAGTATACAAAGTATAAAAGATGAATTATATTATGACATGTATGATTTATATGACGATTATCAATAATTAAACCAAAAATGTCTTAAATTTGGCAAATACGAAATAGTAAGTTTTATAAAATAAAAATTATTAAAAATCCAACTAAATTAAGTAAACTATTTAAAATTTTGTATAAAAAATATAAATGAAAAATACAACAAGTAATGAAATCAGTATAGAAAGAACAAAAATAGATAAAAAAGTACGAAAAATATGGAAAAAATTAAAACCCTTAGATATAGAATATGAACTATCACAACTTTTCAAAACAAGTAACAATAAAAAAGATCATTTAATAAATATAATTTCAAAAACAAAATACAAATATGATTGTTATTTGAAAAAACAGTATGAACAAAGAAAAATATAAACAACAATTGATAGAAAAAATAGCTGAAAAAGAACAAGAATTACAACATAGAAATAGAAGACTAGAAGAAAGTATTTTAGCAGGAGTATGTAATAAATCAATATTAGCACAAAGAAAAGTTATATTTATGTTAGAACTAGAAATAGATTGTCTTGAATATAGGCTACAAAATAATATAATACATAAATTATAATGAACAAAGAAGAATTTGCAGTAGACGAAAACACATATGAAAATCAAGACGGAATGATAATAAAAATAATATTTTCAAATTTAGGAAGAAGATATAAGAAAATAGGAAATAACCTATATTTAATGTTAGAAAAAGAAACAACAAAATTAGAAGATAGTTTAACAGCTATGATAAGAATAACAAAAGAAATTGAAAGAATAGACAAATCAAAAGAAATTGAAAAAATAAAAATACAAGCAAAACAAGAAGTACAACATTTATAAGAAATAAAAAATACAAGAATAAGTGAATTAGAAAAAGAATTAGCTAGGTTAAAATTATTATATGAAACTAAACAAAAACAAAAGGAAAGAGATAAAGAGCTTGAATTAACTAACAAAATAAAAGAGATGGAACAAAAACTAAATGAAGATCTTGAAGTAAATGAAATAAACGAAAATGAATCAGATACAATAAATGATCAAAAATTAGAAATAAGTGATATAAGTCAGACATATACAGAAATTCTAGAACAGATAAATAAACAAAAAAAATTAGAAATAAACAAAGGAGATATGAATAGACCTAGTACGTCAAGAGTTAAAACTCCAGACAATAGTCCCAGAAATGGTCCTAGAATTAGTCCCAGATGGACACCACCAACTTATTATACAGAAAGTTATCAGCAATCAGATAGAACTAACGCAATATGGAATAGTAGATTAAATAAAAATTGGATACCAAAACCAATAAACGAACAATATAATTTCTTAGATCTAGACTGTGTTACAGATACAAATAAAGCAATATTACTATGGATAGGAAATATATCTAAGAAACTAATAGATAATAAAATAAAAACAACAGAAACACCAAGGTATATAGAAAGAACATTTGTAGGAACAACAAGATTATGGATAAAAAATCTACCCTTAGAAAGATTAGAAGTACTTAGAAGTGACAAGACAATGGATGGATCTCCATCATCAACAAATATAGATATACTGGATAAATATGAATCAGCGATAAGAAGTGAATTTGGAGGTATGACCACAGATATATGTAACGACCTGTTTAGTCGTTTTGAGCAGCAGATTTTATTTCTGGAAAAACTAGTTGAGACAACGGATCCCACGACGGACCGTCATGGGCACGACGGACCGTCGAGGGGGTCTCGTTCCAAAATACTTAGAATTCTGAAATTTGGGTACTGAAATCGACTCTCTGAACTTCGTGACGAAGTGGCAGGACGGACCGTCACAGGCATGACGGGCCGTCACAGGCATGACGGGCCGTCACAGGGTCTTAAATAAAAAGTGAGTCTCTGAACTCTGTGACGACTCAGTAGGACGGACCGTCGCAGGCACGACGGCCCGTCACAGGTTGCGTAATCCCAGGCTGATTCGGATTACTGTTTAATATTTTAAGGGGCGTTTTGGACTATTCCTGCTTATAATTATAAAGTTAGTGGTTGAATATTAATAATTCAATTTCTTGAGGGTTAAAGGAGATAACCTTGAATTAATTTGTGGGTTACTTTTACCATCTTTTATACTTAATTATATGCTAATTAGGGTAAAAGAAAAAGGGTTTGAATAAGAAAAACAGAAAGAACAGAGAGAGGAGAAACGTACGATCAAGAGAAAGAAGAAAGCAAAGACTTTGAGGAATAGCTTGCTTGATCACGAATCTTCGGTGGAGGTAGGTTATGGTTTTTATGCTATTCGTAGTAAACTCTTAATAGCGAATGATATGTATTGGGTAGTGTTGTAAACCCTTCTATATGCTTAATTGTATGCTTGCATGAATGTGATTATATAATTGTGATAAAATAAGCATGATGAAGCTATTGAATCCCAAATCTTGAAAACCCTAATCTACTTTGTTAATGATGATGCCTTGGTATAAAAGAAGGCTTGCTGAACATGTAGTGAGATTAGGGGATCAGGTGCCACGTTCCGGTACCAGGATAGTATATGAGGATCGGAGTGTCACGTTCCGACACTAGGATAGTTTATGGATCGGGTGCCACGTTCCGGTACCAGGATAGTATATGAGGATCGGAGTGTCACGTTCCGACACCAGGATAGTATATGGATCGGGTGCCAGGTTCCGGTACCAGGATAGTATATGAGGATCGGAGTGTCACGTTCCAACACCAGGATAGTTTATGGATCGGGTGCCACGTTCCGGTACCAGGATAGTATATGAGGATCGGAGTGTTACGTACCGACACGAGAGGGATAAAGATAATGAATCTTGAAAGATGTTAATATACTCAATTTAATGAACCTAATTCCCAAATGAGTATGATGGGGAGGCGTGAGTCCCCATTGATGTGCTTGGTGTTGTGACCAAGGGTTATGGTAACTGTAAATGCCGCATGTTGAGTATTGTAGTTGAATTTATGACATTATCTGATATATACTGTTTTCTATTTTGAGTTGGCCAATGATATCTACTCAGTACTTGTGTTTGTACTGACCCCTACTTGTGTGTTTCTTTCTTTGTTATTTGTGGAGTACAACAAACGTACCGCCATCTTCAACTCAACCGCAACTCTAGCCAATCTTCATTACACCGGATTTCAGGGTGATCTAACGCTTCTAGCTTGGAATGGATCTTCTTCTTCATGTCTTGATGCCTTGAAGTTCCGGCATGAACTAGCTTTTTATTTATTTTAGCTTTCTAAATACTCTTAGCTTTAGTAATTTGAGGATAGATGTTCTTGTGATGATGACTTCCAGATTTTGGGTATAATAATAAGTGTTTGAGTTTTAGAAGTTATTAATCTATTTTTACTAATGAGTTTTAAGTCTTCCGCATTGTATTTTGTTCATTATGTTTCAAATGATGGGGTTTAGATTTGTTGGTTCGCTCACATAGGAGGCTAAGTGTGGGTGCCACTCACAACGCGTTTTGGGTCGTGACAGACTTGGTATCAGAGTATTAGGTTCGTTGGTCTCATATCACAAGAACGAGTCTAGTAGAGTCTTAAGGAACGGTAGGGGGACGCCTTTACTTTTCTTTGAGAGGCTATAAGACTTTTGGAAAACTCCATTCTTTCTTTTCTTTTTTCGTGCTATTACTTGGATCCGATTGGTATCTAGGTGATACAAATTGGTATCTGACCATCTTCACTCTATTTTGCAGATGGTTAGAACTAGAGCAACAACGACTGCGCCAACACCAACATCGGCGAGACAAGAAGCGTCTGAGCCAGCCACTGGGGCTGTAGCTCGAAGAGGAGTAGTGGCAAGAGGCCGTGGAAAAGGTTGTGGGAGGACGTCCTCTAGAAGAATAGCACGAGTACCTAGCCCATCTGGTACTAGGGCGGTGACTCCCCCACCGACTGAGGAAGTAGTAAGAGAGGGGGAGGATGGGGAAAATGAGCAAGTACAGAATGAGGAATTACCACCCCAACCTACCCCAGAGATGATCAATCAGGTTCTTGCTTATCTTAGCGGGTTATCTGATCAAGGCCAGACACCTCCAGTGTTTTCTGCACCAGCACCTCAGGTTCCGGAGGTACAACATGCGGCTACTGCGGCTCCCCGCATAGATTCCTCATTGGAAATAGGCACGTTTCCTCGTCTGACTACAGGGCCTATAATGAGAAATGATCAGCATGAACTTTTCAGTAAGTTCTTGAAATTGAAACCTCCAGTCTTCAAGGGTGCTGAATCTGAGGATGGCTGTGATTTTCTGGTTGACTGTCATGAGCTACTAAACAAGATGGGTATAGTAGAACGGTTTGGTGTTGAGTTTGTGACTTATCAGTTTCAAGGAAACGCCAAAATGTGGTGGCGGTCACATGTTGAGTGTCAACCAACAGAGGCACCACCTATGACTTGGGCATCATTCTCTAGCTTGTTTATGGAGAAGTATATCCCCCGGACTTTGAGAGATAGGAAAAGAGATGAGTTTTTTAGCCTAGAGCAAGGTAGGATGTCGGTTACTGCATACGAGGCTAAGTTTCATGCATTATCCCGGTATGCCACCCAATTTTGTTTTAGTCCACAAGAGCGGATTCGCCGTTTTGTGAAGGGGTTGAGGTCAGAAATGTGGATTTCAGCCTTACAGGTAGCGGCCACGGCAGAATCCTTTCAAGAAGTGGTAGACTTCGTGATAGAGGTGGACGGAGTGAAGCCAGATGACTTCACCATGGCATCGACATCAAAAAGGTTTCGAAAGAGAGGTGAGTTTAATGGTTCTTACTCTAGAGGACAGGGTTCAGGAGGTTACTCAGTCCGACCAATTCAGTCTTCACTACAGACTGTAGTTGGGGGTCCACCTCAAACCATTCAACACTTCTCTGAGAGACCTATGCTTGAATTCAGAGAATGTTATGGATGTGGGGAGACTGGACACATTAAGAGGTATTGTCCAAAATAGAGTTATAGACCCCCAATAGCTAGAGGTAGAGGTGGTCATGGAAGAGGCCGCTATTCTGGAGAACGTGGTGGCCGAGGTAATTTGAGGATAGATGTTCTTGTGATGATGACTTCCAGATTTTGGGTATAATAATAAGTGTTTGAGTTTTAGAAGTTATTAATCTATTTTTATTAATGAGTTTTAAGTCTTCCGCATTGTATTTTGTTCATTATGTTTGAAATGATGGGGTTTAGATTGGTTGGTTCGCTCACATAGGAGGCTAAGTGTGGGTGCCACTCACGACGCGTTTTGGGTCGTGACAATATAAGAGAACATAACAGAGAAAAAATAATAAATAGACAACTTATGACAAAATTAGCTATATGTAAAATGTGTTATGTAGAAGAATACACTTTTGCATTTAAAGAATATTATTACAAAGCAAAATACAATTTTGATGAAGCAAAAGAAATAAGAAAATAATATTTTACAAAATTACCAGAACCATTTAGTACAAAAGTAATAAAAGATTGGAATGATGAAGGATTAGTAGATACTTTACGAGCAAGAATAAAATTCTTACATCAATGGTTCATACAACTATATGAAAACCAAAAAGAAAATTTAAAATGGAAAAAGTACTAAAAAAAATTTAACCTGTTGTAAAAATAAAACAGCACCACAGTTTGGATGCATAACAAAAAATTATAAAAAGAAAAAACCTAGGCAATATAAAAATTATAGAAAAACTAAAACTATGTATAAATACAAAAAACCAAGACAAATATATTATGTAAAAAATTATAAAATGAAAAGACCATATAGACCTAAAAGAAAAATATCCCAATGTACATGTTATAATTACGGAAAGATAGGACACATAGCTAGAGATTTGAAGTTACCAAAAGTCCCAAAAAAGAAGCAAATTGCAGAAATAATTATAGATAGTGACAAATACATGCAAATAGAATATATAGACTATGAACTAAGCGAAAATGATAGTATATACGAAGTATCAGACATAGAAACAGAAAATGAAGAAGAATATATTAATCCAAATAATGATATAATAGACGAAGAAATATAATGTCTGAAGACTATATAAAAATAATATCCAAAGAAGATTATCAAAATGAAGAGTTATCAGACCAAAAAATTATATTTGATAATACGATTTTTTAAACAAATAAAAGGAAAAGAATTAGACTTAAGTGTTGAAAAAGTACTTGAAATACCTACTTTGAGAAATTGGTTTAAAAGACAAAAGAAAGAATATTATGTAATTAGCCAGAAAGAAAATATTATAGATTGTAAATATGCAAGAGGAAAATCATATATATCTATACTAATTAAACGAATAATAAATAAAGAAATACAAGATATAAAAGCTAAAGCACCTATAAAATATGTACATTTAGGAGGATCAGAAATATTAATAAAAGTTTGTTTTAGAGAAGGAATAGATACACCTATTGAAATATACTTAGCAGATGATAGAATTATACACCCTATAGAAAAAAGCGTAATTAGTGTAGTAAAAAGAAACCTAATATACCAAAAATTTTATTTTATAATAAGTGTCAATTATACAGTAGCATTAACAGATAGTAAAATATAGATAAATCATTAGTATTATATTGGAAAATGTCTGGAATAGAGTTAGCACTAGGCAGTAAAATATTTACAGCAAGATGCAAAAACTTATATATATTAACAGCAAAACATAAAATAACAGCAAGAAATAAAATCGATAAAATAAAAATAGAAAATCCTTTCGAAAAAATAATTACTGTAATAGACAATAATGACTATAGTTATAAAAAAATTGATACAAAAGAAGATTTAGAAATTGTAAAAGAAAGATTAAGCACTTCAAGTGTACCAAATACGTTAACAAGAGCTACCTCATCAAGAATGAGTACATCTAAAAGAAACTATGAGATCCCACAAAACTTATTAGATAAGGAAGAAATAACACCATATCATTATTTCATAACATGAATAACAGACCAAAGAAAATATAAATTTTTAATAAATACAGGACAAGAAGAAAATTACATAACAAGAGAGTTAGTATTAGAAGAAGAAATTATAAAAACAGGACACATATGCCCTGGATTACCTAGTGAGATAGTAAACACAAATGAAGAAACAACGGAAAAAGAAATAATTATAGGAGGAATACCCTTAGTAATACCATTTAAAATATACCAAGGAAACCATAATATTACATTAGGAATAAAATGGTTAGAAAAAGTTAAACCGTACAACATAGAAAATGAACAATTAACAATAACCTATCAAAATAAGAAAATAATTATAAAAAGAATAAAATGATTAATGAAAATATTTATACTTGCAAAAATTATTGTGGAAGGATATCACAACAGATATTATACCCCTATGATAGATACAGGAGCAGAAGCGAATATATGTAAATATAATTGCTTACCAGAAGATAAATGGGAAAAATTAAAAACACCTACGGTAGTAACAAGATTTAATAATGAAGGAAGTATGATTAAATATAAAGCAAAAAATATAAAAATACAAATCTGGGATTAAATACTAACAATAGAAGAAATATATAATTTTGAATTTACCACAAAAGATATGTTATTAGGAATGCCATTTTAGATAGATTTTGGCCACATATAATAACAAAGACACATTGGTGGTTTACCGCACCATGCGGAAACAAAATAGGAGCAAAAAGAGTAAATAATAAACAACGAAAACCTATGGAATGTATAAAAGGAAGTGAAAAAATAAATCAAGAAATGGAAAATATAAATAAGAAACAAATATCACAATTAGAAATAATTATTTTTACAATAGACAAAGTTAAAATAATTAATGAACAACTAGAACAATTATACAACGAAATTCCATTACAAGCATGGGAAAAACATAAGACAAAAGTAAAAATTGAATTAATAAATGAAAATAGTATAATAACACAGAAACCATTAAAATATAACTTTGATGATTTAAAAGAATTTAAAATACATATAGATGAACTATTAGAAAATAATTACATACAAGAAAGCAATAGTAAACATACAAGTCCAATATTTATAGTTATAAAACATAGTGAACAAAAAAGAGGTAAAAGTAGAATTGTCATAGATTATCCTAATCTAAATGCTAAAACTAAAACATACAATTATCCAATACCAAACAAAATACTAAAAATAAGACAAATACAAGGATATAATTATTTTTAGTAAATTTGACTGTAAATCAGGATTTTACCACATACAAATAGAAGAAGAATATAAACAGCTAAAAGCATTCACAGTACCGCAAGGTTAATATGAATGGAATGTTTTACCATTTGGATATAAAAATGCACCAGAAAGATACAAACATTTTATGGATAACTATTTTAACCAACTGGAAAATTGCATTATATATATAGATGACATATTATTATATTCTAAAACACAAGATGAGCATATAAGATTATTAGAAAAATTTATACAAATAATTAAACATTCAGGTATAAGCTTAAGTAAAAGTAAAGCAGAAATTATAAAACCACAGATAGAATTTTTAGGAATACAAATAGATAAAAATGGAATAAAAATGCAAACTCATATAATACAAAAAATAATCACCCTTGACGAAAATATAGATATAAAAAAGAAATTACAATCATTTCTAGTATTAGTAAATCAAGTAAGAGAATATATACCAAAATTAGCAGAACATTTAAAACCACTACATAGAAAACTCAAAAAAGATGTTGAATATTATTTTGACAACAAAGATAAAGAACATAAAAAAACATTAAGAAATTATGTAAAAAATTACCAAAGCTATATTTTCCTGATGAAAGTAAGGCATTTACATACATAGTTGAAACAGATTCGAGTGACCACAATTACAGAGGAGTATTGAAATACAAATACAACAACGAAAAAATAGAACATCATTGTAGATATTATTCAGGATCTTATAACGAAGCACAAACAAAATGGGAAATAAACAGAAAAGAATTATTTGCCTTATATAAATGTTTATTAGCATTTGAACCATATATTGTTTATAATAAATTTATTGTAAGAACAGATAACACACAGGTAAAATGGTGGATAACTAAAAGGGTAGAAGATTCAGTTACAACAAAAGAAATAAAGAGATTAGTATTGAATATATTAAATTTTACATTTACAATTGAGGTAATAAAAACTGATAAAAACCCTGTTGCAGACTACCTCTCAAGACAAAGATACAATGTAAGACCTATTGGCTATGATGAAAAATCTATGCCAAAAAATAGAAAAGATAGAAGCAGATGTACAAGATCTGTAAGGAAAAGCTAACAGTCAGCAGCATGACTATAAGTATGCGGAGCTACGTCGTTCGGCGGACGGTAAACAGCCAGATTTAGATGGAGACGTTGGGAAACTCCAAAAAACCCATAACAAAGTTTGTTTAAATACAGCTGCAGGTACGAGCAAAAAAGATAGTGAGAAACCAAAAAATTCAAATTTAAACCAACTATTCAAGAAATAACACCATATCATTATTTCATAATAGGAATAATAGACCAAAGAAAATATAAAATTTTAATAAAAACAGGACAAGAAGAAAATTACATAACAAGAGAGTTAGTATTAGAAGAAGAAATTATAAAAACAGGACACATATGCCCTGGATTACCTAGTGAGATAGTAAACACAAATGAAGAAACAACGGAAAAAGAAATAATTATAGGAGGAATACCCTTAGTAATACCATTTAAAATATACCAAGGAAACCATAATATTACATTAGGAATAAAATGAATAGAAAAATTTAAACCGTACGACATAGAAGATGAACAATTAACAATAACCTGTCAAAATACGAAAATAATTATAAAAAGAACAAAATGATTAATGAAAATATTTATACTTGCAAAAATTATTGTGGAAGGATATTGTAACGACCTGTGTAGTCGTTTTGAGAAGTGGAGTTTATTTCTGGTAATAACTGTCAGAGTCGACGGATCCCACGACGGACCGTCATAGGCACGACGGACCGTCGAGGGTGTCTCGTTCCAAAAACACTTAGAATTCTGAAATTTGGGTAATGAGATCGACTCTCTGAACTTCACGACGAAATGACAGGACGGACCGTCCCAGGCATGACGGGCCATCACAGACTCTTCAAGGAATTGAGTCTCTAAACTTTGTGACGGAAGCAGCAGGATGGACCGTCACAGTCTGCGTAACCCTACCTGGGTCGGATTTCTGTTAAATGTTTTAAGGGTCTTTTTGGACTATTCCTGCTTATAGTTATAAAGTTAGTGGTTTAATGTTAATAATTCAATTACTTAAGGGTAAAAGGAGATAACCTTGAATTAATTAGTGGGTTACTTTTATCATCTTTTATACTTATTTATATGCTAATTAGGGTAAAAGAAAAAGGGTTTGAATAAGAAAAATAGAAAGAACAAGGAGAGGGAGAACGAACAAACGAGAGAGAGGAGAAACGAAGAGGAAAGAAAAGCTTTGGAAAAGTAGATTTCTTGATCACGAATTCTTCGGTAGTAGCAAACGTACCGTCGTCTTCAACTCAACCTCAACTCTAGCCAGTCTTCATCACGTCAGATTTCAGGGTGAGCTATTATTTTTAGCTTTGACTGGATCTACTTCTTCACGTCTTGATGCCTTGAAGTTCTGGCATGGACTAGCTGTTTAGTTATTTTAGCTTCTTAGATACTCTTAGATTTAGTAAGTTGAGGATAGATGTTCTTGTGATGATGACTTCCAGGTTTTGGGATAGAAATTGATAAATTTTTGAAGTTATTTACTTAATTTCGTTAATGAGTTTTAAGTCTTCCGCATTATATTTTGTTCATTATAGTTTAATGTTAGGGTTTTGATTGGTTGATTCGCTCACATAGGAGGGTAAATGCGGATGCCACTCACGACACGTTTTGGGTCATGACAAACTTGGTATCAGAGCATTAGGTTCGTTGGTCTCATCACACAAGCACGAGTCTAGTAGAGTCTTGGGGAACGGTAGGGGGACGCCTTTACTTTTCTTTTAGAGGCTACAGGACTTTAGGAAAATTTCATTCTTTCTTTCTTTCGTGCTATTACTTGGATCCAATTGGTATCTAGGTGATACAAATTGGTATCTGACCATCTTAACTCTATTTCGCAGATGGTTAGAACTAGAGCAACAACTGCGCCAACACTAACACCGGCAAGACAAGATGCGTCTGAACCAGCCACTGAGGATGTAGCTCAAAGATGAGCAGTGGCAAGAGGACGTGGTAGAGGTCGCGGGAGGACGTCCTCTAGAGGAAGAGGACAAGCACCTGGTCCATCTAGTACTAGGGCGGTGACTCCTCCACCGAATGAGGAGGTAGTAAGAAAGGGTGAGGAAGGGGAGAACGAGCAGGTGCAGAATGAGGAATTACCACTCCAACCTACCCCAGAGATGATTAATCAGGTTCTTTCTTATCTTAGCGGGTTATCTGATTAGGGCCAGACACCTCCAGTGTTTTCTGCACCAGCACCTCAGGTTCCGGGAGTACAACATGCAGCTGCTGTGGCTCCCCGTATGGATGCCTCATTGGAAATAGGCACGTTTCCTCGGTTGACTACAGGGCCTATAATGAAAAGTGATCAGCATGAACTTTTCAGTAAGTTCTTGAAATTGAAACCTCCAGTCTTCAAGGGTGCTGAATCTGAGGATGCCTACGATTTTCTGGTTGACTGTCATGAGTTACTACATAAAATGAGCATAGTGGAACGATTTGGCGTTGAGTTTGTAACCTATCAGTTCCAGGGAAATGCCAAAATGTGGTGGCGATCACATGTTGAGTGTCAACCCGCACAGGCACCACCTATGACTTGGGCGTCATTCTCTAGCTTATTTATGGAGAATTATATCCCCGGAACTTGAGGGATAGGAGGAGAGATGAGTTCTTGAGCCTAGAGCAAGGTAGGATGTCGGTTACTGCGTATGAGGCTATGTTTCGTGCATTATCCAGGTATGCCACCCAGCTATGTTTCAGTCAACAAGAGCGGATTCACCGTCTTGTGAGGGGGTTGAGGTCAGAGTTACGGATTTCAGCCTTACAGGTAGCGGCTACAGCAAAATCCTTTCAGGAAATGGTAGACTTCGTGATAGAGGTGGAGGAAGTGAAGCCAGATGACTTCACCATGGCATCGACATCAAAAAGGTTTCGTAAGGGATATGAGTTTAATGGTTTTTACTCCAGAGGACAGGGTTCAGGAGGTTACCCAGTCCGACCAATTAAGTCCTCACTACAGGCTGTAGCTGTGGGTCCACCGCAGACCGGTCAACATTTCTCTGAGTTTGGAGGTTACCCCCAGACTTCGTCCTTCTCACAGAGACCTATGCTTGAATCCAGAGAGTGTTATGGATGTGGGGAGACTGGACATATTAAGAGGTATTGTCCAAAAAAGAGTTACAGAACCCCAATAGTCAAAGGTAGAGGTGGTGATGGAAGAGGCCGCTATTCTGGAGGACGTGGTGGCCAAGGTAATGATGGTCACCAAAACGGCCGGGGTGACAGGCAAACTGGAACTACTGCAGCGCAACATGGTAGGGGAAACAAGCAGACAGGTGATAGGGCCCATTGTTATTCTTTCCCTGGGAGATCTGAAACGGAGACATCTGATGTTGTCATCAAAGGTAATCTTTTGGTTTGTGATTGCATGGCTTCTGTATTATTTGATCCTGGATCCACATTTTCATATGTATCTTCCTCATTTGCTACTTGTCTTAATTTACATTGTGAATTGCTTGACATGCCTATTCGTGTTTCTACTCCGGTGGATGAGTCTGTAATAGTTGAAAAGGTGTATAGGTTCTGTCTTGTAACTTTTGTGGGGAGCAATACTATTGTAGACTTGGTTATCCTAGAAATGGTTGACTTCGATGTAATTCTGGGTATGACTTGGCTTTCTCCAAACTTTGCAATCTTAGATTGTAATGCCAAAACTGTGACATTGGCCAAGCCTGGGACAGATCCGTTAGTGTGGGACGGTGACTACACTTCCACTCTAGTTCGTAATATCTCCTTTCTTAGTGCTAAGAGAATGGTTAGTAAGGGTTTTTTTAGCTTTCATGGCACACCTCAGGGATGATACTACTCAAGTACCTTCAATTGAGTCGGTTTTGATAGTCCGTGAGTTTCAGGATGTTTTTTTTCCTGCAGACCTTCCTGGTATGCCACCAGATAGAGATATTGATTTCTGTATTGATCTGGAGCCGGGTACTCGCCCCATTTCCATACCCCCTTATAGGATGGCTCCCGCTGAGTTAAGAGAGTTAAAGGCCCAACTTCAAGAGTTGTTAAGCAAATGCTTCATTAGACCAAGTACATCCCCTTGGGGTTCTCCTGTTTTGTTTGTGAAAAAGAAGGATGGAAGTTTTCGGATGTGCATTGACTACAGACAACTGAATAAGGTAACTGTTAAGAACAAGTTCCCTCTTACTCGCATCGATGATTTGTTCGATCAGTTACAAGGTGCTTGTACCTTCTCAAAAATTGATTTGAGATCTGGTTATCACCAATTGAAAATACGGGCAACAAATGTGCCCAAGACTGCTTTTCGTACCAGGTATAGGCATTACGAGTTCTTATTAATGTCTTTTGGGCTTACAAATGCCCCTGCTGCTTTCATGAGTTTGATGAACGGGATTTTTAAGCCATATCTGGATCTCTTTGTCATTGTATTCATCGACGATATACTCGTATACTCAAAGAGCAGGAAAGAACATGAGAAGCATTTGAGAATGGTATTGGAAATGTTGAGGGAGAAAAATCTTTATGCCAAATTCTCCAAGTGTGAGTTTTGGCTAGATTCAGTGTCCTTCTTAGGGCATGTGGTTTCTAAGTATGGAGTGATGGTGGATCCTTCTATGATCGAAGCAGTGAAGAGTTGGGTAAGACCTACTAATGTTACAGAGGTAAGGAGCTTTGTTGGTTTAGCTAGCTACTACCGTCGATTTGTCAAGGGATTTTCTTCCGTTGCTTCCCAATTGACAAAACTTGACCAAGCAGAGTGTTCCATTTGTATGGTCGGACGAGTGCGAAGAAAGCTTTCAGAAACTCAAGACTTTGTCGACTACTGTACCCATTCTGACCTTGCCAGTGGAAGGTAAGAGCTTCATTGTTTATTGTGATGCATCTTATTCGGGTTTGGGTGCAGTGCTAATTCAAGAGAAGAAAGTAATCGCTTATGCTTCAAGGCAATTAAAGGTGCACGAACGTAATTATCCGACCCACGATTTGGAGTTAGCGGCAGTAGTGTTTGCATTAAAGAAATGGAGACATTATCTATATGGGGTTATGTGTGAAGTCTATACGGATCATCGTAGTTTACAGTATGTCTTTACTCAGAAAGATTTGAACTTGAGACAGAGGAGG